>NW_007252175.1:588846-783349 GCF_000164805.1 Carlito syrichta | reverse complement strand
TGGGCTCCGGCCATCCTTCCGCCTCAGCCTTCCAAGTAGCTGGAACCACAGGCGTGCACTACCACGCCCGGCTGATTTTTTTATTTATTGTAGAGATGAGGTCTCACCAAGTTGCCCAGGCGGGTCTCGAACCCGCGGGCTCAGGCAATTCACTCACCTCGGCCTCCCAAACCGGGGGATTACAGGCTGAGGCAACGGAGCCCGGCTGCCAATTCTTTTCTTATAGTATTAACGATAATTGTTCAGGGTCCGCTTATAAGTGAGAACATGTGACACTCAGTCCTTAGTTTCTGTGATAGGTCACTCAGTATTCTAGATTCTAAGTCCATCCAAGTTGCTGTGAAGTTCATAATTTTGCCCTTCTTTGTGGCTGCATAATATTCCACAGTGTATATGGACCACATTTTTTAGTCAGTCCTCTTTCCTTGAGCAGCACGATTGGTTCCATATTGTTGCTATTGTGAATAATGCTGCAATAAAGATGGGTGTGCGGGTACCTTTCTTTTTTTTTTTTTGAGTCGGAGTCCCACTCTGTCATCCAGACTGGAGTGCAGTGGCCGCTACCGGCCACCGCAGCCTCGACCTGCTGGGCTCCGGCGATCCATCCACCTCAGCTTTCTGAGTAGCCAGAATTACAGGCATGCACTACCACGCCCAGCTAATTTTTCATTTATTGTGGAGATGAGGTCTCACCAAGTTGCCCAGGCGGGTCTCGAACCCACAGGCTCAGGCAATCCACTCACCTCAGCCTTCCAAAGTACCTTTTTCATAGAGTGATTTGAGTTCCTCCAGGTATATTCCCAGAAGGGGATTTGCAGGACGGTATGGAAGGTCGATTTTTAGATGTTTTAGAAATCTCCAAACTGTTCTCCACAGAGGTTGTAAATAGTTTACACTCCCACCAAAAGTGTAGAAGTGTGCCCTTTTCCCAACATCCTCTCCAGCATCTATTGTTTTTTAAGTTATTGATGATGGCCATTCTGACTGGAGTTAGGTGATATCTCAGTGTGCTTTTAATTTGCATTTCTTTGATGACTAGTGAGATTGAGCATTTTTTCATGTATCTGTTGGCTGCTTGTATGTCTTCTTTTGAGAAGTGTATATTCATATCTTTTGCCCACTTTTTAATGGGGCTGTTTGTTTTTTCTTTTGGGGACGTTTGAGTTCCTTGTAGATCCTAAATGTTAGGGCTTTGTCACATAAACAGTTGGCAAATACTTTTTCCCAGTCTGTGAGCTGTCTCCCTGCTCTCTTGATGGTTTCTTTGACTTTGCAGAAGCTTGTCAGTTTGAGGAGGTCCCACTTGTCTTATCTTCTCTCTTATGGCATGGGCACTTGGAATTCTGATCAGGAATTGGTTGCCATTTCCAATTTCCATAAGAGTATCTCCTGCATTTTCTAAGAATCTTAAAGTTTGAAGTTTTACATTTAGGTCTTTGATCCATTTGGAGTTGATTTTTGTGTATGCCGATAGGTAGAGGTCTTGTTTTAATCTTCTGTATGTAGTCAGCCATTATTCTCAGCACTATTTACTGAATAGGTTCTCCTCTCCCCAGTGGTTGTTGGTGGAGGTTTTGTCGAAGATGAGTTGGTTGAGAAACTGAGATTTTGCTTCTGGAATCTCTATCCTGTTCCATTGGCCTATAGGCCTGTTCTTGTACCAAAACCAGGCTGTTTTGATTATTGCAGCTTTACAATAAAATTTAAAGTCTGGAAGTGTGATACCTCTTGTTTGTTTTGTTGTTGTTTGTCTTTTTATTTTCTGAGGAATGTTTTGGCTATTTGTGGTCATTTATGTTTCCATATGAATTTCTGAAAAGAATGCTGCTGACAATTTAATGGGTATTGCCTTAAATCTGTAGATTGCCTTGGGTAGGATAGACAGCTTAACAATGGTGATTCTTTCAATCCATGAGCATGGAGTATTTTTCCATTTGTTTGTGTCTTCTCGGGCAGTGTTTTGCAGTTCTCATTGTAAAGGTCTTTCACTTCTCTTGTTAGGAAGATGCCAAGGTATTTCTTTTTTTTTTTTTGTGGCTATTGTGAATGGCATTGTTCTCTTTATTTGGATTTCTGTTTATTGTTGGTTTATAGAAATGTGACTGTCTTTTGCACATTGATTTTATACCCTGAGACTTTGCCAAAGTACTTTATTAGTGAAAGGAAGTTTTTAACAGATTCGCTTGGGTTTTCCAGGTATAGAATCGTGTTGTCTAAAGAGGGATAACTTGAATTCCTCTTTTCTTATTTGGATACCACTGATCTCCTTCTCTGGTCTGATATGCATTTTTTTTATAAAAGAAATTGTGGACTGTCTCCCTACTCTCTTGATGTTTCCTTTTGCTTTGCAGAAGCTTTTCAGTCTGATGAGGTCCCACTTGTCTATCTTATCTCTTATGGCATGGGCATTTGGTATTTTTATCAGGAATTCTAAAAATTCTGATCAAAATTTTTATCAAAATTCTTTGATTGTTTTGTGAAGTGTTTTGTAGTTTTCATTTTAAAGGTCCTTCACGTCTCTGGTTAGGAAGATATCAAAGTATTTCGTGTGTGTGTGTGTGTGTGTGTGTGTGTGTGTGTGTGTGTGTGTGTGTGTAGCTACTGTGGATGGGATTGTACTTTTTATTTTGTTCTCTGCCAGAGGTCTAACATTCAGTATCTGTAAGGAATTCAAACATGCCAAAAGGAAAAAAACAAACAGCCCCATGAAAATGTGGGCAAAAGACATAAATAGACACTTCTCAAAAGAAGACAAAAGAACAGCCAACAGACACATGAAAAAAATGCTCAACCTCACTAATTATCAGAGAAATTCAAATCAAAATCACATTGAGATACCACCTAACTCCAGTAAGAATGGTCACCAATACAACATCAATACACAACATCAATAAGGATGCCTGATACCAATCCAGGCAAAGGGTGGTCCAATAGACCATTTATGCACCCAATCCTGACTTGTATCCCACATCCTTAAAATAAAAATAAATTTAAAAAGAAAAAAATAAATTGTACTAGAAAATATATGTTATAGGCCGGGCTCGGTGGCTTGGTCTGTAATTCCAGCACTTTGGGAGGCCAAGGCGAGTGGATTGCCTGAATCCACAAGTTCGAGACCAGCCTGGGTAACTTGGCGAGGCCTTGTCTCTACAATACATAAAAACTTAGCCAGGTGTAATAGCTTGTGCTTGTAGTTCCAGCTACTTGGAAGGCTGAGGCGGAAGGATCACTGGAGCCCAGCAGGTTGATTCTGGGGTGATGGTGAGCATACCTCTGCACTCCAGGCTGGAGGACAGAGTGAGACTCCAACTCAAAAAAAAAAATATATATATAAATATATACATATATATATCACATATATATATCACATATATATGTATATATATGTCATAAAATTAAACTGTATGTAATTTCTTAATACTTTAATGATCTGATACCACTTTTAGAAAATGTGATTGACTGATACAATAAGTAGATAGACAAGCTCCCATCATAAAATGATGATATGGTCTTTCTGTCACAGAGAAGTCATGACCTCAGTAGAGTTGATACTGCTGCCTAAATATGTAAGGTCTTGGTATACATTATTATAAAACAGTATCAATTATCTTACAAAAAGTAATTTATTCATATTTAGTAAACTTATCTTAGTGGATGCATTTCTAAATAATTATTTTATTTAGATTCACTAAGACCTTATATTGCTCTAGATAGATAGGTAAATGCAGACATTTATTAAATTATGATAACATCTGTCTTTGTTTTAGAAATTTGATTTAATGATACTGTACAGAATAGTTATTTGATCTTAAGCAAGTTTTAGGCTCTCAATTGTAGCAGACCCAAAAATCTGTGTGTGTGTGTGTGTGTGTGTGTGTGTGTGTTCTGGCTGTTTCTGCAGGTGTTTCTGAGAGCCTTCTATTAGTAAAATGTCTAGATTAGATTTTTTAACGTACACAAAATGATGGCAGTGAAATTATCTGCTTTTCTGGTCTCCAATATAATGGATTCATCTTCAACCAATAACTCAGAACCTACTGTTGTCAAGGTCACACTTAATGGCAACAGCAATCACAATTTATTGCAATACAATTCTTATTTTATAAAAAATCTGATAAACAGGTATTAGACATTATAAAGAATTTCTAAAAGTGGTCGTCAAATTAGTATAAGTCTGATCTTTGGTTTGTAACCAATAAACAGCAATTTCGTATTTGCTACATGTTATCTTGGTGCTCTGTGGAGTTGTCAACCATGAAAAGGGTCATAATCAGAAGATGCTGTAACTCACCATACTATTAAATCTATTCATTACATTTACTTTAGGCATGCTGTTGAGGACATTTTCTATTAGGTTATTACCTTCTCTATATGAACTGTTATGTTTGAAAAATATTTTAGAATTTAGCAGGAAGGATATCTTTTCCTTCATGCAGAAATTGGTATGTTTAGTTCTCACTAAAAATAAAATTATATAACTATTTATGTTTCTTTTTTTATTTTAATGATCGGTAAGCCTACCGATAGATGTTTCTGTCCCATTTATAGTCAATTGATTAGTACAAGAAATCAGATGAAGAAGAGATTATTAACATCAAGACAAAAGATTAAGGAAGGCTGCACAGAAAATATTAGATTTGAGCCAGTTCTTAGGGCATGGGATATATTTAGATATTAGACACACATGCAGCATTCAAAAAAAATCTAAATCTGTACTAGTTAAAATAGACTAAGCTGCAGTAACAAATAGACTTAATCCTTCAAAGATCAATGAAGATATCATACTCTACAGTAGATTTTCAAGTCAGTGGGGTTAGGGTTTTTCTTCACTGTTTTAAGGGACCCAGGATTCTTTCATCTTGTGATACACCATCTTATAAATCATCCCTGTCATCTGCCTTCAGCTAGCAGAAAAAAAAGTACAAAGTACACATGGTAGGTGAAATGTGTCAGGCCTGAAAATGGCCCATGTCATTTCTATTCAATTCCCATTGGGAAAGAATTAATCACGCAGCTGCACATAACTGCAAGAGAGGCCTAGAAATCGTGGAACTGAGTGCCAGGAAGAAAAAGAGAGTAAATGGATAGGGCTCTGTTACAAATATTAAAAATAATGAATTAAAATGAAAGTGCAATTAGTCTTGGCATAGTAAAAAGCATAATTTTTATATTAGACAATGACTATAATTTCTTTGTAAATTTCGTATCTGTCACAGCCATCTTTTTTTCTACATATGCAAGAACTTTAGTTATGCGGAGGGGACCCCAGAATTTATTTATAAAAAATGGTATATTTATTCTTTCACGTTTAAACTTCAATCACCCTCAAAGTACTCTCTGTTTATTGCAATACACCTATTGGGACGCTTTTTCCACTGCTCAAAACAGTTTTTGAACTCACCAATTTTGTTGCCTTTTAGTGCTTCTGCCATTTTTGGTTTTAATCTCTTCCACATTGGCAAATTTTTTCCTTTGAGGACTTTTTCCATCTGGGAAAACAAAACAAAAAAAAGTCACTTGGGCAGAGATTGGGTGAATAGGGAGAGTTGGGGCACAGGAGTCGTGTTGTTTTTTTTGGTTGGAAACTGCTGAACAGTCAGTACCTTGTGGGCAGGTGCGCTCATAACTCACTCATCATGAAATGGGCAAAGGCATTAAAAGAGTCTCCAAAAAAAAAATTAACTGAAGCCGAATACAGCCTTTACAACAACGCTAGATGGCACACAGATGCCAATGGGTTTCTAGAATGCTAACTTAGCGGGAGAAGCCTGTACTATTGGGGCCTGCCCGCCAAAAACATAATTTCAACTTTTTGAGGGTCCTCCCTTATATACACATGCAGAGGCTTCAGACTCTATTAAAGTATCCCAGATTGGAAATATGCTTTATATCCTTTGGAACACATTTTAGCTACTATTAAATCTAAAATTTGCAAGCACACAAAAGAAAGACAACAAAATAACTCCTATTTATAAAATAAAGTAAAATAGCGTACTTATATCTAGTTCATTTACTAATTTATTTAAAATTTGACTCTCGATAACCTTAATTTTAGCCATTTTAAATGATAATACAGTGGTGAAAACCGAATGAAAAATTTAGTTTCCTAAATTAAAATTTATCGCAGTTACTGAAAACCTAAAGCATCTGTGCTATAACAGTATGGAAAGTCTTATTTCTAATTACTCTGGATAGAAAGCAATTGGCAGACAGTTTCTCAGAGATCCTTATACTATGTATCATCACCATACAGAGTATCCTATACATCATTTGCAGCATACCAGTGCACTCCATTATAATCCCCTAAAAGAATACTTCGTATGTAACATCAATATCATTTTCTCTAGACATATCCTATTATGAGGTTTTATAACTCAGCAGAAATATCCATATGTAGCAGAGGATTAAATTATGTAAAAATGGAGAATGATTTAAAAATTCACACTCAGCTGGACTGTAATTTAGTCTTTAACTAGAGAAGATACTATATTATAATGTAAATTACCTTGATACCTTACTTTCAGAAGAGCAAATTGTTCTGACTCTTTAGGACTTGATAGACAGTTGCTCTAATCTAAAAAAAGCAGAAGCGGAATCTTTGCCTTTCCCTACTCGGTAATCCTTATTATTCAGTTTTATACAGATGTTTATTTTATGCAAAATCCTTCATGATAATTTATTCAATAATCTGCAGAATATCCAAGACAAGTGAATGCTTTTTCCCTTATTTTGAAAATGAGGTTGACATGATCTTTAACTCCATGGAATGAGCCACTAGAAAAGGAAGATGGGTTCTTTAGAATTCCTGAAATGCCAGTCTCAACACACCCAGTACTCTAAAGTTTTTATTCACTCTTCCATTTCAAACATGGCAAGCTCTATGCCAGATAATTGTCCTATGATACTATGAATAAATCAGATTTACCTTTTAAAAAGGTAAAAAGAAAAAATCTAAATGGGAATTCCTTTCTTATCTGAGCCACTTCAACTCATCTTCTTAGAAAACTCTGAATTATGTGTCTTTAGGGAATGAGAAATGAAGCTCACCCCCCGTTGTCTCTCCTAAAGCCAGATCCTGCCTAAGTGAGATTCTTTAATTAACCCAATGACATATGTTTCTGAATTTCCGAAAGGACATCCTTCAAAATTAGTTTATTTTCTTGGAAGGGCAGAACAGCCAGCCATACCGGGGGATACAAATACAAACCCCAGTGATAATCTATCTTCCTTACTTGCAAACCATCTTTCGAGACTTACAACAAAGAAGAGATACAAAATGGAGTCAAACTGACTAAAACTTTCACGTGCAGACTTGTTTTCTTGAAAAAAAAATGGATCATTGGTTGGTTAACTGTGTACAAAAATCAAAACTAAATTTATGCATTATGGTTCACCTCAAACATATGCTTAGCATATGGAAAAAATAAATGCTGAGTCTTAAAATATTTAATGTTAGAACTACCTGTGAAACCAGCGCACAAAATTTAGTGTAATTACACATTATAGAACACATGTGTAGCACTAACTGAGGACCAATCAATCAAGCTCTTCCAAGGTTTCACTAGTGTAATTATTTTAAAGGGATATGATTAGATCCATGGTGTAATTTACAGGTGACGGATGTTTGCCCTGGAGTATAAAATTCCAGGCAGAAGTACCAATAATATGGCATAAATATAATCTCTTTCCCACGTCAGTGTTGTGATGCTCTATGAAAAACAAATGTCAACAAATTTGTTTGGTTGGATGGATAAATGGATGGATACATGAGCAGATGGATGTTTGAGGCAGGTGGAGAAGCATTCATATATCTTGAGGCCAATATAAACAACAATAAAAAGCTATTTCTGTTCCATGAGATCACAACAGAAAAGAATGAGGACAGTATTTTTAGTCCACTATCGGTGGAACAATTACCTAACACATGCATACGGTCACTTTTTTGTTGTTTGTGGTGGTAGTGAGGTTGTGTTTTGACCTAGTTAAGGAGCCGTGTGGAGGGCAGGGTTCACTGCTAACGCGGGTGCTGATGGAAGGAGAGGGAACACGCACGTGCCTTTCCACTCCATTGCTCTGTTGGCAGCTCATTCCTTTGAGCTACCAGAGTATTGAAATGGAAAAGATTTGTGCTTGCTGCAGCTCCTTGTGCAGAACTCTTGTCAATTCCAATCAGTCACTTACTTAGGAGCTTGGAACCAGCCAGGGGACACAAGGTGGGGTGTCAGGCATGAATGAACTTAGAACATCAGAGGTATGTCATGGAGTGCTACATTTAAGGCAATAACTCTGTCTAAGTCCTTATTCTTTAAAAGCTGATTTTTTTATTTAAAAGGAAGTTGGCTGCTGACAATTTAACCATATGGTGTTGATCAGAATGAACAAGCTGAACTTTTAGGCATGGGTACCTGGTCTTGGCACTCAATTTTTAAATTGGGAGCCTGGCAAGTGTTTCAAAAAGTTCTAGTTTTCAACCAAAGGGCAGGAATAACTGAATAAGATTCTCCATTTCATTGCATTTACCGAACAGAATTGTGATTGACATTAGAAACTATCAGAGTGATTGGGAACCACAGAGTTATTTCATGAGCCACTATGCTCTGGAGGATTAAGATTCCTGATCTTTGGTGGACATACCTCTCATCAACCCAGTAATCTATATATATGCACATGTATATACACACACACACATATATATGATTTTAAATTTTTTGAATACTTGAAACAGGTCATTGGAGAAATCTGAGCTGGTAAAATGCATATATTATTATGAGCGACTTTAGAGCAGGGACTGAATTTATGCAGCCCAGGACACAGCACAGCAGGTGGCCAGAGATAATAGTCACTCAAGACAGGCTTAGTTTTTATATCATCATGTATGCTTGGTTTATTCTGAAAACCTATGAGGAGACTTCTTGAGGTCCCTGAGTAGTAAAAGGGCATAAGTACATATCATAAAGGTGATTAGCTTTTTTTTGTTTGTTTTACAAATGACTCAGACAGGCTTTGGCTTTGCGAACTGGGAAAGTCATTGATGGGGGGGAAAGGAAAAAAAAAGAAAGAAAAGCATGAGTTGGCATGGAAAAATTTCCCAAACGATGACTATTGAAATTACAAATGTGAAGGGTTTCCTGTTCTATACTATATTTTTCACAACTAACGTTCTTTAAAATTACCTTTGCTCACACTACTGTAAAAAAAAAAAAAACCCTGCTAATTGGTTTTTCAGCCTATTTCATCTTGAGTCCTCAGCTGCAGGACTCTTGCACTTTAATTTTTAATGTGTTGCAAAATGTATTCACCTGCCATCTGTGAAAAGATCCTCTTCTGATTGTCCACACCAAAAGTGTAAAACTGTGTCGGGGCACCAAATCTAACCTCCACACCATGTGAAAGTTAACATTTTAAAATTGTGAGGTTGCTCATAAAATTAAAAGTTTCAGTCATTTGCCATTGCTAGGCCATTGCCAAGGCCATTGCCTTACTTGACTGTGGAGTGGCGCCATGTGCTATTTGGGCTATGGCTATTGCCATGTTTCTTGGCTTTGGTCCACTTCCCTACCTTGGGGAGGTGAATCCCCTCCCTCTCTCCAATTTACTTTCTAAATAAACTATATTTTCTAATCTGAAAAAAATATTCCAAGTTTCTGGCTTTTGCCTGAACATTTAAGATGCACCATTACTGGGCCCACATAGCAAGCATTTGACAGAGTAGCAGCAAATGGCCTCAGACAGCCAAGAACTTCCCATCATGCCAGGAGCCTGTTCTACCCTTCGTGGTTCCTAATTTGTGTTGTGCCTATACTAGTAGACCTAATGTAAAAGTGAAATGTTTCTTATATCCATGATTATATCTAACCTAAGAAAAGAAAATATAAGGCAAGTGATATGATGAGTTTTTCAAAAAATGTGAAGAAATATATTCCTTGGCAGAAATGAAGAATGTGTGGCCAGGCTTGGTGACTCAAGCCTGTAATCCCAGCACTTTGGGAGGCTGAGAAGAGAGGATTGTCTGAGTTCAGGGATTCGAGACCAGCTTGGGCAACTTGGTGAGACCTCGTCTCTACCATAAATCAAAAAATTAAGCCAGGCATGGTAGTGTGCGCTTGTAGTTCCAGCTACTTGGAAGGCTGAGATGGAAGGATCGCCTGAGCCCAGCAGGTTGAGACTGCGGTGGCCGCGAGCACGTCACTGCACTCCAGTGTGGGCAGCAGAGTGAGATTCCAACTCAAAAAAAAAAAAAAAAGAAAGAAAGAAAAGAAATGAAGATTGTGTAAACAAAATGTGTACATATCTAAAGAGAACAGTTTAATACATCATTAAAGACCAATCAGAATAAGAAGTGGACTAGTACTTGGCTTTATGGTCAAATTGCTTCACTCACTCACTTTATTTGCTTGATCCCTCAGGCATTTATGTTTTCAATTAATGTATGAATATAAATCTTGGTCCTTTCATTGTGAGATGGTCATCCATGGTAGTATGCAAATGGGTTGAGTAGACAAATCTCCAGCCTGTTGTATCACAGAGAAACTGTGAGACTCGGGATGCAGACCAATGTACTGCTCCTTTAGAATGGTGCCCCATCCCTCAAGCAATGTCAGGAGTGAAGTATATTTGGGATTACCTTGATTTCAGCTATTCAGTGTCCCATTGTCCCCAGACTTTATCCGATGTTTTAAACAGAAAGAGATGTTGGTTCCCAGAAGTCAAGTGGGAATGGGGCTCTGCCTGACTAGAGGAACAAGTTCCCATGTACAGTACAGTATGGTTAGGGTCCTTCTTCCTAGGATCAGAGCCTAGTCCCTGGAATTGTAGCTCGCTCCCTGTTTTTCATATAGCTGATTACATTGCAGTTTGGGCCCTATGTTTAAAGGCTTTTAACTTCTAGGCAATCTCCTTATCTAATTAAGAGATCCCTTGAGATCATTGCAAAGACAATCATTTTTGGGTAATCGCCAACAAAGTTAGAAAGGTTTTAAAGAGGTTGGAAAAATGGTGTTTTTGTTAGTAGCTTGAGTTTATGTCTGAGTAGCACTTAAAAGCCAAGAGTACCTGTTCTCTACTTGAATTTTTTGTTTCCTTTCACCTCTTTCCTCCATTCTCACAGACTGACTGTGGAAATAACCAAATTTTAGAACCCTTACAGTTTAATTCCCCATCCTAGCATAACATTCAGGAACATGTGTCTTGTTGTTTACAAAAACAATCTGTGAACCTCGACTCAAACAGGCACGTTTAGGAATGTTCTATAATTGAATTTGTTTCATTGATTCCACAAATATTAATGGTGTAAAACACTATACCAAATACCAAAGATAGATTCCTCCAGGAGGTCCTGCCCTAGTGGAGTTTGCAACCAAACAGAAGAGGAAAACTTAATTCAACAAATAATTGCACAAATTACTTGTGCAATTATTTATCCTGACCTTTATATTTTCTCCCTTCTGCCTGGAACGTTCTTCCCTCAGCTATTTTCACAGCAAGCTTAATCTCATCCTCTCAATCATCTATATTGGGTATGAAGGCTTCCATGGCCCAGGATACACCATAGGAGAAATGCTGGAGAGGGCTTGGTCTTGAACTCAAAGATTGTTTGTTCTTTGTGGATGGACCAGACATGATCTTTCTGCACTCAAAATAAGGCTTCTTCTTTTTTACTATAATGGTAGTGAATATCAATTATAGTAAACCTAATGCAAAATGGAATTTATAAAAGAAAATATAAAAATCACATATACTTGTCTCTCTGAAATAACTATTCTGAATATTTTGACACATATTCTTTATTTTCTTTTATAATTTGAAATCACATTGTGAATGTAACTGTGAAACTGTGAACTCTCTCAATATTGGAAAATTAAACTGTGTTCAGTTTCCCTCTACTACTGTGTTATTAAGATAAGAGCATCTTTGTGTGTATTCTGACTTAATGATGGCTGGGCTTAGCTTACGTTCTGTTTATCAAGGTATTAATTCACTTTCGACTTAGGAAGATTTTTGCTTGTTTTGAGTTGGAGTCTCACGCTGTCACCCAGGCTGGAATGCAGTGGCATGCTTGTGGTCACTGCAGTCTCAACCTGCTGGGCTCTGGCGATCCTTCCGCCTCAACCTTCTATGTAGCCGGAACTACAGGCGCGCACTACCATGCCGGACTAATTTTTTTGACCACACTAGACTAATTTTTTTTATTTACTGTAGAAATGAGGTCTCGCCAAGTTGCCCAGGCTGTTCTCGAACCCTCGGGCTTAGGAAATTCACTTGCCTCGGCCTCCCAAAGTGCTGGGATTACAGGCAGAGCCACCAAGCCCCCCCCCCAGGAAATTTTTAACATAATGAGTTTATTTGGATATTGCTCCATTCTAAACTGAGGAGCATCTGGACTTACAAAGATTCAACTTAGAATTTTTTGATTTTACAATGGGTTTATTTGGGGTATGAAATACAATATTCACTTACAATGTGCTCTACTTGTGATGGTTTTATGGAGACACATGAGTAACTAAATTGTAAGTAACATTCATAATTTTACCAATTTTGAATATTGTTTCTTTAAAATCTTCCCTAATTTTAAAAGGAAGAATAGTAAAATTTAATATGCATTTTCCTGCAGTTGTATTTCAGTTTAACTCTCTCACTCATTTTCTCTTTTTCTCTCTCTCTTCTTTCTATACTTATATGGATGTGCGCTGTAGACATATTTTAGTAAGACATCTTAACTATACTCTGTGCCCACCGGATTAAACACATAAAACAATTCCAAATATAGATAAATATGTAAAATCTTCAAATTTACATGTTCTAGGCATTTTATAATAAAGCATATTATCACCAAACTACTACTAAAATCATACACTTTAATTCATCACTTATGTCAACTTATTTTAATTAAATATTTATTCTTTTAAATAATTTTACTTGATTAAATATTCAAACTTTTAGTGAAATTGCAAGTCACTTTTAGTGACCCCACAATTAATTCCAGGAAGAAGACAACTAGACCCTGGAACCTCTCGATGAATAAGGCTGAAGAGATGAACCAACTGAAAAAGAGTAGGAGAAAATCCTCCTAATTACACACAAATGTCTCAGCAGTGAGCAATCATGAGAAAGGAAATACTGAAAAAGTACTTGACATTTAAATGTCAATTTAATCAAATTATGCAATTTTAAAATGTAGCTGAGTGTAATGGGCTCTTTAAATTGTTTAAACCATGCCTTTATCTAAGGTGTCTTGCACTGTCTTTTGAACCAGTATCCTTAAAGAATGCCTTATTGAATTAGGTCATCACACTCTTAAAATAAAAACATAAATTTTACATTTTGGCCAGAATAAAAGATATCAGCATATCTAATGAAAAACAATGAGTGGTCATCATTTATTGTAAGTTAATGAGATCATGTTCCAAAGGATAGATTGAAAGCACTAAAGTGCATCAATTCTAGGAAGAAAATTATTCAGACTATTAGGAAAATAGGAAAGAGGATTCTTACTTCCCCACTAATTGATTTCCCTTAATTTTAGTAGAAATTAACCTTGAACCCATCTCCCGTCTCCTCCCTGATGTAGACCATTCACTAGACAGAGAACTAATAATTGTCTGTTTAAATTTCCCAATATATCAATTGTGTGTGTGTGTGTGTGTGTGTGTGTGTGTGTGTGTGTGTGTGTGTGTGTGAGAATCTATGCAAAATAGGTAGAAAGAGATCAGGACAAGATAACCTATGGAAATAGCTGATTCAGTTTGGTCCTGAAGCTCAATAAAAGTTGAGCTCTAAGCCTGAATACTAATGGTTTGGAATAGGTTTTTCTCTTCTAGGTTGACAGTTAAACATAATTTTTATGTTGTTGGGGGAAAATAAAATTTGGCATTTTACCACAATTGTCACAAAAAATAATAGGGTGTCTGTATGTGCAATTAAGAGCACCAGATTTAGAAATCAATATCTGTATTCAAATCTCAGCTCTACTTCTTCATTCTGTGTGCTTGGGCAAAACTTCATCTCTCTGAAATTTAGTTTATTCATTTGTAAAATGAAGATAATTGATATTTTACAGGATTTGTATAAGGATCAATTAATATTGTCCCATTAAATGTGATAACACATATAGAGTAATGAGGACAGTATCTGAAACACTTTAAGTGCTCAATATTAGCTATTTCTAAC
Organism: Carlito syrichta; assembly: GCF_000164805.1. Taxonomy (NCBI): domain Eukaryota; kingdom Metazoa; phylum Chordata; class Mammalia; order Primates; family Tarsiidae; genus Carlito; species Carlito syrichta. The sequence goes on along the minus strand of NW_007252175.1, from coordinate 769,183 downwards.
AGTAAGTGTTCTTAGTAATAAGCTACAGAAACTAATTCTGGCTTATTTAAGTCAAAAATAATGTATTAAAAAGTTACTAACTATCCTCAGAATTGGCAGGAGGAATAGATAACTAGGTCTAGGACAAAAAAGACATGAACATTGACACTCTTGACAACACAAAAATGAGTGACCAGTGAGGACAGTGGCCAGTGGCCAGTGCCTGGTTCAGCCCTGTCCACAGCATACAGACTCGTCCCACCTGGAACTCACCAGGGCTAAATTAGACAACAACCACAGAGGGTCTCCGAGGTTACTACCTGTACGCATCATTGATATCTGTTTGGTTCAGCAGATTTCACATCATGACCTATATCATTCAGGGTCTTATCATGAGTCAGAAAACCACATTATTTATTTACAGGGGTGGGGAATTAATATAAAGAACGGTTAAGGAAAAGCCCAAATACTAAAAAGCATGCAAAAGTATTCCAAGCTATCCAGAAACAGCAAGTGCAAGAGAGTAGCTGCTATCTCTAGGCTGAGGAAGAGTGAAGAATAAGGAATGGAAGATTAAGAGAAGACTCCCTGATGAGGCCAAAATTCAGACTTCTTGGAAGAGAGTGCACCTGCCACAGGAAGGTCCAGCCTGCAAGTGACAAAGAGGTCCCAGCTGGTGCTGATCCTAGATGTGGCCTCCCAATGCCTTTGAATGTGGGTAGGCCAAACAGATCTATAAAAGTGCCCACTGTTGAACAGAGGGTCCAAGCCAGCAGAAGCATTAGAAGCTGCTGTTGTGTGGATGATGTGCAAGTTCATGGGAGCAACTCTGTGTTGTTGGAGGAATAGAGATAGTCCTAGAGGGATGGAGATGCCTGAAAGCAGCCCCTGGGAGGGGGACGTGTGGCGTGAGGGCATTTTGGAACTTCTCAGTGTGAGATGCTGGAACTCCTGCTTGGAAAAGTAATCACGGAGGACCAAACCCAAGGGCAGTGTCTTCCTGCTGCTACCATTTTGTAGGATCCCTCCAACGCCCTCTGCTGATGAAGCCTAGCATTCCACCAGCTGGCAGAACAGAGTGTTTACAGGATCCAGTGCCAGCATCACAAGGCAGGGCAAAGGAAAGTAGATTTGGAGCGGAGAGGCAGTAAGTTGGTAACTGGCACACAAGTCCACAGCTTAGTTGTCAGGGAGACTGGGAAAACAATATCTGGTATTTTCAAGCTCCAAGACTCATAAGATGGTGAATTTCCTAAACACAGGCGAATGTTTCAGATGTCAAGCAGCAGAAAAGCATGACCAATGTCCTTGACGATCTTACCATTAAATACATAACACTTTACAGTTTACATTTTTTCACATGTATTACCTCATTTGGTGTGTTTAAATGTCCAAATTGTGTAGTCCCCATTTAAACACCCTCCTTATAGCTTATATTTCTTATAATCACCTTTCCTGTGTCTAAATCAATGTCTAGGAGTAAGTTAAGTCTGTATGCAAACCATCTTTGCCCGCTGTGCCATGTAACTTAGAGCATCGTTCTTATTTTGAAAGAGTTCATACATCTTCTTAAATTTCTACTTTGTTCATAAATTTCTACCTTCATCAATTTCTAGCTGGGCAAAATTTCCAAAGTCTGAAAAAATAATTATATCAATGATATTTTCAATATCATACTACTTAGAGATGCTATTTTGTTAATAGATAGAAGTTAATGTACAAAATTTGTATTGGCAGTTTCCAATATAATATGGAATATGTGTATTCTTTATATTTTTAAGGATTTGTTGTTCTCATCCCTTGCTTTCTCTTTGGTTTCCACAGACTTCTATTCTTATCCTGCTCACTGATAATGTTGCCCCAGCAGCAGTTGATACAAATAAGCATTCTATTCATTTTGAAACACTTTATTTAACTGAATTTCATGATTATCACATTGTACTGAGCTTTTCTTACTTTTCACACCTTTACTGCTAAGGCTACTTTCCTTTTTTCCTAAGTGTTTATTTCTGCTTCCGTAAAATCAGTGAGCAATTTTTTATATATCTAAAATATCTATCTCCAGATTCAGATCAATGTGCCCAATTGCTTAATTGGCATTTTCCCTGGAATTTCCTCCAAGCATCTCAAACTCAGGACGTACAAAATTGGACTCACTAAACCCCCCACAGCTTACCTGGCCTCAGTGAATGGTGAACACAACAGCAGTTGGCCAGTTGCTATAGCTAGAGACAGTTGTGTAAATTTTGCCTAATGCCTATGTGTAATTAATCACAAAGCCTAGCAATCCCACTTGCCAAATATGCCTTGAAGTCCATGTTGCTCTCCTTCTTCACAGTCATTGCATTCTAAACTATCAATAACTTTTGCCTAGACTGAAATACCAGCGGTCAGGTTTTCCCAGGATCCATTGTTAGCTCTGTGTAATGTTCCTCACTCTAGCTAGCATTCTGAAAACACGAGTCAGATGATTTCACTATCCTGCTTCAGGAGAGGGGTTTCCCATCATCCTTAGGATGAAATCCAAAATCCACAGGGCTCCTCCCACTGTTTCCCAAGACCCAGATTCATGCTTCTTCTGTGACCCTTTTGCTCACCGTCCCTCGCCTGCTCCCCCCCACCCCCACCCCAGGCACCAAACCAGCATCTTCAGTTTCTTTAGAGTTCTTTGAAATTGTCATTTGTTATGTCCGAAACAGCGTGTCCTCCCTTAGGTGACTGGCATACTCCTAGTTATCACTCAGATTAAGTTTGCATCCTAATAACACTCTTCATTTCCCCACCTCTTCTTATAAGCACTAAGTTTACTTGTCAACACTTGGTCGGTGGGCAAGTGGGCATCGCATGTGAATTTTTTATTGGGGTGTCTCCCAGCAGCTAACACAACAACTAACTCAGAGTAGATAGTCAATATGATTTAATAAATAGTTATTCTGGCAATGATAAACTTAAACACTATCACAGAAGGTTCTAATTTTGCATATTCTCAAGATTGTGGAATATGTTTTATTTTTATGTTCCTAACCCCTAATAGAATATGTAAAACAATAAATATATGCTAAATGAAAATGTAGCCCCCTGAAATACAAAATATTAATAAAAATAATGAGCTCTTAGAGTTAATCCTGAGAAATTTTCCCCCATGATGACTGTGAACATTGTCAGAAAAAAAGAGAAATCAAGTTGCAAAACAAAAATCTTCTTAATAGCTCAATATAGTGAACCATGGCTGTTTGCCTGTAAGTGAATAAGCAACTGATCTGTCTTAGTCAGTAGAAGAGAGAGGAGGATAATTTATATAACATGCAAACACTACTCATTAAATATTTGAATAATTAAAATGGACTGAGATCCATAGTGAAAATCTACAGAAGGGAAGTCCTTGCCAGAGCAGTCAGAGAAGAGAAAGAAATAAAGGGTAACTAAATTGGAAAATAAGAAATCATACTATCTCTGTATGCTGACAATATGACTTTATATCTAGAGAATCCTGAAGACTCCTTCAAAAAAACCCTGAACTTGATAAATTAATTCATTAAAGTCCCAGGATCAGCACATACACAAATCATTAGCATTGCTATACACCTATAGCAACCCAGCTGAGAATAAAATCAAAGACTCGATTCCATTTACAATAGCAATCAAAAAGCTAAAATACTTAGGAATATATTAAACCACAGAAGCAAAAGATCTCTACAGGGAGAACTACAAGACACTGATGAAATAAATTGCAGAGGACAGACAAATGGAGAAACATCCCATGCTCATAGATTGGAAGAATCAACATTGTTAAAATGACCATATTACCCCAAGTAATTTACAAAGTCAATCTATATCAAAATTATCAATTCCATTTTCCACAGAATTAGAAAAATGAATCCTAAAATTCATATGGAACCAAAAAAGAGCCAGAATAAACAAATGAATCCTAAGTAAAAAGAACAAAGCTGGGAGCATCATATTACCTGACTTCAAGTTATACTACAAGAGTATAACAACCAAAACGGTATGGTACTGGTACAAGAGCAGACACACAAACCCATGGAACAGAATAGAGAATTCAGAAATAAACCTATATACCTACAACCAACTAATCTATGACAAATATGACAAAAACAAATACTGGAGGAAAAAAAAGATGTCCTTTTCAATAAATGATGCTGGGAAAATTGGAAAGCTACACGCAAAAAAATGAAACTTGATTCCTATTTCTCACCATATTCACAAATTAACTCGAGATGGATTAAGGACTTAAATGTCAGAACTAAAAGCATTTAAATCCTAGAAGAAACCCTGGGAAAAACTCTTTTGAATGTTGGCCAAGACAAATAATTTATGGCTAAGACCTCAAAAGCAAATGCAACAGAGACAAAAATAAACAAGTAAGACTTAATTAAACTAAAAATTTCTGCATAGCGAAAGAAATAATCAACACAGTAAACAGGCAACCTACAGAACGGGAGAGGATATCTGCAAACTATACATTCAACAAAGGACTAGTATCCAGAATTTACAAAGAACTCAAACTAATCATCAAGATAAAAGTAAATTACTGCATTAAAAAGTAGGCAAATGTCTCAAAAGAAGACATACAGATGGCCAACAAACATATTTTTAAAAATGCTCAACATCACTCAGAATCAGGGAAATGCAAATTAAAATCACAAACCAGATACTATCTTACACCAGTCAGAAGGGTCATTGTATAAAAAATCAAAAAGCAATAGGTAGCAAGGATGCAGTGAAAAGGGAACACTTATACACTGTCGGTGGGAGTGTAAATTAGTACAATTTTTATGGAAATCAGTATGGAGAGTTCTCAAAGAACTAAGGATACATCTACCATATGATTCAGCAATTTAACCACTTGGTATCTACCCAAAGAAACAGAGGTCATTATACAAAAAGACACCTGCACTCATATGTTTATCACTGTACAAATCATAATAACAAAGGTTCGAATCAGCCTAAATATCCATCAACCAATCAGTGGATAATTAAAATATGCTATATACATATACTGTGGAATACATTCAGCCACAAAAAAATGAAATAATATATTTTGCAGCAACTTGGATAGAATTGGAGATCACCATCCTAAGTGAAGTAACACAGGAATAGAAAACCAAGCACCACATGTTCTCACTTGTAAGTGGGAACTAAGCTTAGGTCACGCAAAGGCTTATAAAATGGCATCATGGACAGTGAAGACACAGAAGGGGCAGGGTGGGAAAAGAGGTTGGAAAGAAAATTCACCTGTCAAGTACAGTGTGCCCAGATGTACGTGGAGGGTTCACTTAAAGAACAAACTTCTTTACCACTATACAACACATCCATGTAGCCAAGAAGCATTTGTACCCCCTAAAGCTATTATTTTTTTAAAAGGAAACTTTTTTCATTGCTTTAATTTTTTATTTTAAAGATGTGGGGTACAATTGAGGGTTAGGTATGCAAATGTTCATAATGCAGGTACCCTTGTTGATGAGGTATTCCTCCACCTCCCCTGGAAGTTTTCCTCAATTGCCAATCCCATTCTCCCTCCTCCCCCGGTAGTTTCTCACTGCTGCCAATCCCTTTATTACAGTATTGTGATAATTGTTCAAGATCCGCTTATGAGTAAGAACAGATGGTACTCTATTCTTTGTTTCTGTGTTAGATCACTGAGTATGATAGACTCTAAATCCATCCAAGTTGCTGAGAAGTCCATATATTTGTCCTTCTTTATGGCCGTGTAATATCCCATCAGTTATATGCACCACATTTTTTTTCATCCAGACCAGTTTCAATGGGCAGCATGATTGGTCCATGTTTTTGCTATTGTGAATAGAGCTGCCACAAACATATGTGTTGCAGGTGTCTTTTTTTGTGGAATGATTTGAGTTCCTCCAGGTATATTCCCAATAAGGGGATTGTTGGGGGGGTCATGTGGAAAGTCAATTTCTATTTCTTTCAGAGATCACCACATTTTTTTAAAGCATTTATTAAAAATTCTACAGATGTAATTGTCACACTCTCTGAGTTCAACAACTTTATAAAATATATACACTTTCCTTGCTCACAGGTCTCCTTTCCTGCTAGTAGCAAGATATTCACTGTATGCATTTTAAATGTCTAGTAATTCATAAGGAGGGTCTTTCTGGTCAGTAGTTATCTTATTTGAATTGACCTTTTGTCTCTACTCTGTGTCTAAGTTAAGGATCTCTGCTTTAATTTGTCACTGTCTGAAGGTTATGGACAGGTGATGTTATATCTTAGAGATTCACTTTCCTCCCCTGTAAAAGGAAGTAATCTATCTAGATGGTCTCTAAAGTATCTTCCAGGTACAAAACTTCATCAGTCAGGACAGATCTTTTCTTTTTGACACTTGAAGGTTACACACTTACATAATGATGCATACATTTTAAAACTAACAATAATCCGCTGAAATTTAAGAGCACCAGATTAATAAGAGCTCTGTGATGATCAGAATAGAGGGCAATATTTTCTCAAATTCAAATGAAGAGAAACCAGCTCTAGACAACGTGCTGCCCACAAATAAAACTTGTCATGACTCACTCTAAAATAACATGTGTTTTAATTGGCAACTAACATTTAAAAATTAACAGAATATTCATAAATACTCAAGTATAAAGACTCTATCGAAAATTCAGAATTCTCAGGCACATTGGGTCTCTTGACCACAAGCAGCTGGGGATGAGAGTGGCCAATCCCAGTAGGTGGGCAAATCCTCTCAAGTTTATGCTAACCTCACCAACCTTCCCATGGTCTGCTTCACTGTCTGCATCACTTGCCTGTCCCCAGTGAATTCTGGCTTTTACTGTCTTCATTCTGGCTTTTACTGTCTTCATTTAAAGGAAGTTCGTGTCAGGTGGCTATTCAGAGCCATATTTTTTAAAATAATCATGAATTCCCAATCTCTCAAAAAATGGTTGGATATGCTAGAAAACTGTTATATTTGAAATATTCATGGTTATTTGTTTGGGAAATTGTTGTTATTATACAATCTCCAAAGTTATTATTTTCTTGAATAGCATGCTAAATACGCAAGTTTTTTAGAAAAAATTTACAATCTCTTTGCATGGTATATTGTATAGTATACATGTCTGTTGTTTTCCTTCAACATCTAATATAAATTTCTTAATCTATATTGTCCGACTTTATATTACATAATTTATATTACTTTAGGCAGAATGATTAACTTATTTTTGTTTTATTAGCTAAGAAAGAGATATGCATGCATTTCAGGGTTCACCCCTCAAAAGTCTATGTTCTAATGTAAGGTCTGACATTTTGGTGTTAAGGGATTCTAATTAATCTAAAAAAAATGTTACTAGAAAAATGCTATTTTAGTAAAAACAATAAAATATATACTTCAAGTTTTAATGCTTTTAAAATTGTGATTATAGTGATTACCATACCAAGTCATATTCTATTATAATTGCCTAAACCCAAAACCATTTACTGTTTTCATCACAGAAACACACACACACACACACACACACACACACACACACACACACACACGCACAAACACATAGGAAACCAAAGAAAATTATTAATAGTGTTCTTTGAATAATAAATCATGGTTTAATATCATAGGGGATGAAATAGCATTTTTATTAAACATCATCTATAATATCCTAATAATTTAGAGAGAAGAAGTAAAGGGATTTATAAATCAGAATTTATTTAACTGTGAAATCTCTGGAAATGGTTCTAAGAATTCAAAAAGCTGTTGCCTTAAAAACATAACTTTGACAAAGTAACTGGAGTAGCTCGTTATTTCTATTTTGTTTTCCTTCTTGATGTACAGCCCAAATGTTTGAAAATTGTGCCTGAAATTTGAATACAGGCAAAAAAAAAAAAAAAAACCTACAACACACAATTATATGAGCCATTTTATGTCTTTTTATTTTACTCACATTTGACAACTGGTTCTGATATTGTATTCTAGAAGGGGAAGGAATCATTCAGCATTTGTTTTTATATATGAATATTATCCAGGCAAATGTTTAGTGTTTCCATTTAGCATGATTAGCTGTAAATTCTCTTCCAGAATTTTGTGCAGGGTGTTTCAACAAGACACAATTACAAAAATAAAATAAAATAACAAAATTAAATTTTAAAGTCTTGCAATACTGATTACCACAATCCTGTTAGTCTGAGTTATATGTGCATTTGTCCTTTTTTAAATTGACAGCTAAATTTCGGTTTGCTTTAAGAAGTGGCTTCTGAACAAGAAACCAATTTTTCTTAATCCCTTAAGACGTACTCTGTTTCCATGAAGTGTAAGTATTCTTACAGTGCCTCTTCCAGTACCAATAAAAGTGCAATGGCCAAAATCCCTTCAACAGAGCAGGATGGAAGAAGTACTTAGCCAGTGATTCTCATTTCAAGTGGTGGACCAGAATGAACATGAACTTTGAAAGCAGATCTGTGTTAAAAAATCAGTATAAGTTGTATAAACTTATACTGGTTGCAAAAACTCACCAAATTTAATTTTTAAAAAAGAAAAGGAAAAAACAAGAAGGAAAACACTTGTCGGTAAGAAGGTCATAAAATTTAATAAGATGATGAAGATAAAATGATTGTTACAGAGCCTGACACCCTGTAGGTATATGATAAATGTTAATTTCCTTCCTTTGCCCTAACTGCTTGGATTGCACCCTCTGATGCTTAAGAGATAGCATTACAGCATTAGATGTGTCTCCTTGGCCTAAAACCCAAACCCTGCGTTCTCATTAAAAGCATGTAAACTGTGAATTCCAAATAATTTGCATGTAAATTTGCTTTGGTAATTGTGTCACCTTAAGGACAACGAGGTATTTTTCATTCAGTAGTTTAATTCAAATTTCAGAAACAATTTTCAAACATTTGGACTGAACATCAAGAAGAAAAACAAAACAGAAATATATACGTCAAGTTTTAATGCTTTTAAAATAGTGATTACCATACCAAGGCATATTCTATTATAATTGCCTAAACCCAAAACCATTTACTGCGTTCATCTGCTTTAATTACACACACACACCCACCCACACACACACACACAGAAAACCAAAGAAAATTATTAATAGTATTATTTGAGTAATAAATCATAGTTTAATATCATAGGGGATGAAATAACATTTTTATTAGACATCATTTTGTTCTGTAATATCCTAATAATTTAGATAGATGGTGTAAAGGACTTTATAAATCAGAATTTATTTAACAATGAAATCTCTGGAATTGGCTCTGAGAATTCAAAAAGCTGTTGCCTTAAAGGTATAACTTTGACTAAGTAACTAGAGTAGCTTGTTATTTCTGCTTAGTGGGTGGTCAATAAATATTTGCTGAATGAACAACTGAGTAAATGAAGGCAAAGAAGTGGGGTCGTATGTGAAAGGTATTTGAGATTCTTGAAGACATATGACCTCCCTTCTTTGCCTTCATTTACTCAGTTGTTCATTCAGTAAATATTTATTGACCACCAACTCTGTGCCAACTGTTATGCTGAATGCTGGAGAGAAAAATGAAGATTAAAGCAACCACGGACCTTCTACCACAGAGTTATGTGGCATGGTACAAGCAGACATTAAGCAAATGTCACAAAATTCTGTGTCCAAAATAAGTGATGACACTTCAATTATTCAGGAAGTATAATATCCATGAGAATACCCGCTTCTAGAACCCACTCAAATATCTACCCAAATATTTTTCCATTCCATTTTTAATTGATGTTATCCACTTCCAAAATGCATTCACATACTTTTCAGGAAGACAGCTGCGTGTCCTCCAATGAAGAAATGCTTTCAACATCATATTTAGACCCTTGAAAATGTGTTTCTCTCTCATAAAAAAGAGTCTTACTGCAGTTATGCGACTCAGTGATATAGTATCAAATATAGATGAGGAATCAAATATTTCCATTAAGAAGCCACTTCAAGGTAAAAATATACTCCAAACTGTTGAATGCTAAACAGTAAAGCATGGGGTGCCTCTTTCCCTGTACTTTGTTTCTCCGCGATTGGAAGCTGACAAGAAGTAAACACACCTGTTTTGATTTAGGTGCTTTGTAGAAATTGTTTTCTCCCGCGCCTTTCCCCTTCCTCCCTTCCAAGGGCTCTCTTGTTGGAGTCCTTATGGTTATAGATCAGTAGTATAAGAGAAGGATGCGATCTGTACAACATCCCAATTACTGCCAAGGAAGCTGTCTTTCCACTGAATGGAATCTTGCTTCATGTGCCGAGTCTTACAAATAGCCTTCTGCTTATTCTTTTATAGGCCTTGGAAGCAAAGTGAGCCATGTGTTTCCATTATGATGTCCTGACTCCGGAAAGAAATGTGCAAACAAGCCAGTATATTTTTACTGAGCTCTCAATTAGTTTAATTTGGAATTGAAATGTGCTTTCTCGCTGAGATGTTATAAAACTGAGGGGAATCACATGCAAGGCTGTACAAGTGCAGCCTGTGATTACATCTCATTGTGATCTTTGGTGGCGTTGTCCAGAGCGGCTTCAGAGAAGACATCTGAAACACTGGAAGTACTTAACTGAGATATAATTAAAGGAAAATATTTTTGTATAATTTGCATTTCAACTTGTCATTTATGGTGATTAGCTTCAGTCACTTTATGTACCATCGTTAACCACCATCCAGAATTCTAAGAAAATTAGCGTTTACATATTAATAGCCTATGATAATGCCTTTAGGGCACAAATTAATGAATTCTGGGCTCAGCATGCTCTATCCACCACCGGATTGAGCCTTTTCAAATCTGAACACAAGAAGCTTATTTTTTAACATCAAATAATCGGAGAAAAAAGGAAGATGTTTAACCAATACTGCCTAACTTTGTAAAGTTTTCAAGTAAACTATTCGTGTTTTAAGAGAACTTGTTTTTAAAATCCAGGTGATAACATCTGTTTTAAAAGAAATAGCAGAATTCTGAAAATTAACAGGGAAAAATTAGGTAAATATAAAGTGGTTAACAGGAAATGAGGTAGTCCAAAACCAGGGATTATGAAGTAGAAGTTTGGGCAGAGGCTGCAAGACCTGGAATTAAAAGCATTTCACACTCCACTCCAGTCTCTACACTGCTGAATACACTGACAGCCTTATTATATTCCAGCTAGCAAAAATTAAAAGTATGAAAATGACAATATAACATCACCCTGATTAGAGAGAGAGAGAAAGAGAGAGAGAGAGAGAGAGAGAGAGAGAGGCAGGCTTTTGTCAGTTGTAAAGGAGAGGATTGTCTCAGTATCTTAGTTTAAATTGTTCAACAATTAATACATAGCTATGATTATAATTGGTTTCCTCACAAGGAATCATTATATTTCTATGACCTATTTGCTGCCAGTCTTCAGAAACTGAGGTTTAATTAAAAATTCGTGGTGAGTTAATGCATGGTCAAAGGGGGAGGGAGAAGGAACATAGAGCCCAAGAGTAATTTGCATTGAATCACAATACAAACAAACTTAACTGCCAGAGTCAACGCAGTGACCTGAAAGTAGACTTCTGTGGCTTTCCACCAGTCACTCCACACCCTCTTAGCCTCTCTTCCTCTCTTCCTTCTTTCACCAGAACCCATAATTTCATTCATCCAGCAGATATTAATTGAGCATTTTTAATGTGCCAATTCGAGAGCTGGGGGATACATCCGTGAACAAGACAGTCAAGTTATCTCTTCTTGTGGAACTTGTATTATCCCTGAGGAAAAAAAAATTTTAAGCAATCAAATTAGGCAATTTCAGATAGTGGTGAGTGCTGTGAGGAATATAAAACAAAGTCATGCCATGTATAGCTGAGCATGGTGATGCATGTCTATAGTTCCAGCTGAGACACCATCACCTGGAAGACTGAGGCGGAGGGATCACCTGAGCCCAGAAGGTTGAGGCTGAGGTGGCCATGAGTGTGCCACTGCACTCAAACCTGGGCAACAGAGTGAGAGACTCCAACTCAAAAAGAAAGAAAAATAGAACAAATGTCATGTGGTAGGAAGGTCAGGTAGCAGGTCATGTGGTAGAGAATGACTGCAGCCATGGGAGCCTCATTACATAGAGCAGTCAGGGAAAATCTCTCTAAGAAGACATTTTTGCTGAGGAAAAAAAAGGGGGAAAGTGCAACCATGTGAAAAGTCAGCTAATGCAAGGGCCCTAAAGTGAGAAGAGAAGGTAAGTTTATCCAGCTATCCCTCTCTTGGGAATATACCAGAAGGAACATAAATCACTCTACAAAAAAGACACCTGCACATGCATGTTTATTGTCACTCTATTCACAGTAAGAAAGACATGGAATCAACCCTGTTGCCCATCAAAACAGAACTGGATAAAGAAAATGTGGTATATATACATGATGGAGTATTATGCAACCATAAAGAAGGACAAAATTACAGCCTTCCTAGCAACCTGGATACAGTTGGAAATCATCATACTAAGTGAACTATCAATGAAACAAATAACTGAATACTGCACATCCTCACTCATAAGTGAGCCCTGAACACTATTCAATTAGCACAAGGGATTAATCAACAGTCACTGGGCACTGCAGGGAAGGGAGAAAGGGAAAAAGGTTGGAGGCATGTGACAACACCATGGATACCTGATCTACTACCGGGGGAGTGAGGGCCAGCTAGAAGCTCAAACTTCACCTTCATGCCCCCTACTTTTGTAGTAAATTCTCACTTGTACTCCACAACTCTACAGTAAACCATTTTTTTTAAGGGAGTGAGTTTGACTGGTGTTAGTGAGTGTGGGGTTCAATGATAGGCGAGTGGGTTTAGTAAAAACAAAATCATCATGGTTTTTTAGATCACAGGGATATCACTCAAAATATGATGAAAAGTCATGGGAGTCTTAAACAGAGATGAGATGTAGTCTTTTTACATTCTCTGCTCAGTAGAAATTAATTAGGCAAGAAGAAAACTGGAAGCAGGAAGGATAGTTAGAAGACTTTTATAACTGACTAGGTAAAAAAAAAATAGCAGCAGAGTGGAGATATGGAAGAATGAATGGATCTCTATATAATTTAGATATTTTGGAGATAAAATAATCAAGATTTGCTCATGACTCAGATGTGGAAAGGAAAGAAAGCTAAGAATCAAGAATATGTTGGTGGATGACTATGTTTTATTTAGAGATGGGAGAAAATAGAGAAAAGGTTTTGGGGAAACATAATGAAGGACTCTGTTTGACCCACTTAAATTTTGATACTGAATAGATGATCAAAAGGTTGAGTCAAGGAAGCTATTGATATTGGAGTCTGAACCTCATAGGAAAGAAAGGGACAATACTGATGATATTAACCATGGAAGCTTTGGAATATGGGTGATATCTGAAGTTAAAGAAATGGATGAGATAATCTAAAGAAAGATTGTAGAAGAAATGCCATTTCAATGTTGAAAATGGTCAAACAGGGAAATGCAAGCAGAGGAAACTAGCAGATAAGCTGTCAGATGAACAGAAACCCAGGAAATTGTGCTTGTTGAAGAAGTCAAGAGGTGACTGCGTTTCAAGAAAGGAAGTGATGATCTTCCAGACATCAACTCCCCATAGTTATTGCCTTTGGTCACCATCCTCATGCTGCGCCTGAGGAAAATCATGAATTTCTAAATTGCTGCCACTTCCAATTCCATTTCAGATCTTGTCATCTGTCAATATTCATTTTATCTTATATTTGACGTATGCCACAAGATTTTTTAAATATGCATAGCAAAATGGTTACTACAGTCAAGAACCAAGAATGATGGTTAACAGGAACATGAAAAAGGACAAAATGGGAAAAAGTAGGTGCCAGGGCACAAATTTTCAGTCGTGTAGTATGAATAAGTGTGTGTAGATGAGAAATATAGTTGATAATATTGTGTGTGTGTGTATATATTCTACATATATATGCTGTAAGTTTTAGGTGCTCTCACCACATACAAAAAAATATTACTAATTTTGCTTATTTTCCTTTTCATTCAGTAAGGTTTTATGGGGACTATTACCATGTGATTATGTTACATTTGTTGGCTATAGTTGTGGAAAAAATAAGCCTAGCTCCTTATCTTAAGGGAGTTTATAAGATACTTTATGTATTTGGGGTGCGTTTTCTCTCCTGCCTTCTGAAACTATTTAAAACTTGTGGCCATTGCCTTGCTAGATTCTGGTATGGCCATTCTGGTATGGCCATGTGGTCTTTGAGTTATGGCTATCACCTTGCTTCTTGGCTTTCACCTTCTTCCCCACCTTGGGGAGGTGAATCTTCTCTCTCTCTCTCTCTCTCATTTACTTTTAAATAAACTATATTTTCTCATCTAAAAAAAACCTTGTACTATTTTCAGACATCCTTATCAAAGCTCACTGCTTCAACCTTCCCTTACATATCAGTGCAACCATAAAACTATAAACCCACACCCTTTTTTCCTAATCTTTTTATTTATGAAACCTATGAAATAAAGTATATCTTCATGCACCTGTATCCCATTGAAGGTCAACCTTATAACTGCCTTTGACCCCATGCATTCTATCTTTCTGGAGTCTTGCCTAGTTAGTATCCCTTCTCTATTCTTTTATATATATATATATATATATATATATATATATATATATATATATATAGTCTCTAGACTCTGTAAAATATATTCCTTTGATGATAAATCTCGTGTTACATTATTACTGAAGCCCATGTTTTGCTGGCATCTAATCCAGTTATTACCGAAATGGGAATCCTGAAAACCGTATTATAAGAATTCACTATTTCTCTATGACTAATAATCACTTAGAAGTTGGCATGTGCCATGACAGGATCGCCATATAAATATTTAGAAAGTGTGTACAGTTCTGACTGCCTTGGTGACTAATTTTTTGCTTGTGTAGCTAAACCAGCTGCTCACATGATGGCTCTATTTTCCCACCACTATGTTTTTATTTAAGCAATTGTTTGCTTTTGTTTACCTAAAATTTCTAGGTATCATTTGACCCTGGGGTAGTTTAAATGTGATTTTAATACAAAATCGAAATGCAGGCCCTGAAATCTCAAGTCATTTCTTCATTTCAGGGAAGTCATTTAGATGATTCAGCCTATACTTTTACCACTTTAAACTAATCTTTAAAATGTTGACAGCAACTTTATAATGTCTCACAGATAATGCATGAACCTCTAAAAATAAATCCTCAATTGCAAATTTGGAAAATCTTTCTCTATAATGTTTGATACTTTTGAACATGCGTTCCTTTAAAAAATTCTACCTCTTGGATTTCATCTTCCAGGTCTCCTGCTCTTCTGATAATGCTTGTTATAATTTTGAAAAGTCTTAGTTTCCTCAAGTCCATCCCATCCTCATCACAGAGTTTCACTACATATCCTTCCTGAGGAAATTCATATGGATTTTCACAGTCACTTTTTTCAGAATCTGTATATTTAACCCATTCCTTCTTGTTCCGCTTCATATTCTTATATGTAACTACCTTCTAGACACTCAACACCTCAAACTCAACATGTCCAAAACTAAATTCATTTTTTTCTGAATAAAACTATGCTTCTCTCATGGTATCCAAGAAAAAGCTTTCCAAGAGCTATCCAAGCTATCACCCGAGGTAATATCACTGTGAATCACTCATTCACTCAAGACAGAAACAAAAGTATCCTTCAGTCCTCCCTCTTCTTTGTCCAATCTCTTCTTCCTCCTCCTCATTCAATAATTTTTTAGGTTCTGCCTATTTAACTTCTAAGTATTTACCATAAGTTATCTCTACCTTCTATTCCGACCATATTTGCTTTAATTTGCCCCTTTGTTATCTCTTTGCTGGCCTACTATAATATCCTGCTTGTTGGTTTCTATTTCACTATTCTTTAACTTAACCTCCATAGATAGATATCATTTCTTCCAGTCATCCTTCCCCATGTGCTCTGGTAAGTACGTCTCCTCTGTGCTTTCTAATTTTCTCTGCCTATTCTTATTATATTTACCATCTTGGAGTATCAGTTTATAGGCCAGTCTTGTCCACCAGTCTGTAAAACTTGTCTCAGTGGGAATACTGTATTAATTGGTTTTTATTTGAATTGTTTAATGCAGTGATTGAAATAACTAGGCAATATATAAGCATTTGTTGAATAAAGTAATAATTGGTCATATTAAATTCATCTTTTATTTTTTTGCAGTGCATTCTTTCTACTAAAGAAAGAGAAAACACCAAGAAACATACCTTTGTATTACAATACACATTGTACTACAATACACACTACAATGCATTCAAGAGGTATCCAATATCAAATATCAACAAGGCTGAGCAGTTAACATAAATACTTGAAATGGCACAGCAGCAGTAATAGGGAGTGGTGGGGCTTGCAGCTTACTGAGGAGTACATGACTCAGCTCAAAGTATTCATATTCAGTTTAAAAATAAAAATATGACATACAACTAGGGTTCATCTTCTCTAGATCCAGGACTTCCAGAAGGTGACTCCTGCTGCCAAATGGACTACAATAACTTATCATTCCTGTTATCTTAGCTTGGAAAATGGCAACCCTTAGACAAATGCACTTAACATGTCATATACAAATTGGATAATATAACAGAAAATTCAAAGAATTTAGCAGTTTTTCTTTTTGTTCTGCTCTGTTCTGTTTCCCAGACCCAGTGTGAGAACATGTCACTTGTCACACTGTTAATTCTGGGTCAACTTGGTCATAGGTCTTCAAGTTTTTATTGATTCTATTATATTGACACATTTTCCAGCTGCAAGTTCCAGTCATATATCCATGGCTATGGGTACAGTCAATTTAAAAAAAAAAAGTAATTAAATCTTTTAATACAATAAAAACTTTCTAAACATTCTATATTCTAAACTAGCTGACTAAACACAAATAAAATAGAAGCTCCAAAGCAAGAAATTGGAAACGTTATGTAAATTTCTGTAACCTCTCATTTCTTGCGCTAATACATAATAATAAATGACAATCTATATGTTGTAAAATGTGAACATCTACATAAAGGTCTATGTGGTCATTTTTTTGTTCTTTTATTGTTGTTGTTATTGTTTTTTAATCTTCTCTATACCTACCCTAACCTTTCTTGGCACCAGCAAGGGCTAGCAAGATTATGCAATACAGGCTTTCACAAATGCTAAACTGAGCTAATTTGTTGACGCCATCCAAGCAGAAGAAAGTGTTCAGTTCTTGGCTACCCAGTAGAACAAGTGAAACAGCAGATCAGCACAGAACATCTACTGTGTTTACACTAAATCACAAGAGGGAAGAAACAGGAAATCGGTAGCATCATGCCAACATACCTGCACAATGGCATTAACTCACAACCGTTAAAAGTTCACCTCTGTCTGGCCCACAAACTTATCTCAAACTGTTCCCTAATTTTATCTGTGAAATGAAGCTGATAGCTCATATTTTTCTTAATTATCATTTACATTATTTGTAATATGAAAATATCACTAATAGGAGAAGGACTCTCGTAACTATGGCAGTCAGGAATGGGACCGGTGACAGTCAATCTCTGTTGAGATTTCTGTCCTCTTTAGCCTAGATCCAACCTTGTTCTTAGCCTGTCTTACCTTTGTAGTCATAGAAATGTAAACATTTTGTAGCCTCCTCATTTTTGACTGTCCTGCTTCTCTGAAGGTTTTGCTGATTATTCTTTTTCTCATGAATTTACACATTTATTGCTGGTCACTGAAATTAACATATTTCCCTTATCTAATGTTAATAGAAAATACTTTTGATGAAACTTAGCCCAAAATTGTTGCTGTAAGTTTAATGTATATAAACATTTATGTAAAATGTGTGTCACATGTAATTTCTAACCATAATTGCATAAATAAATACTGTAGGTAAAAAAGAGAGGCAATTTTGTCATTGTATCATTTCTGAGACAATTATAATGTATAAGGTTATATAAAATGATACTATTCCTAAAAATATTAATGTGATTTATTTATTCACTTGCTCATTCGGAAAATACATCTCTTGAGAATATAACATGAATAAAGCTCTCAAGATTCATGGCTATTGTCAGAAATGGATAACATCAAAAATAACTATAACAAATTTCTGCTATGAAAATTCAATTTTTAAGAAATACTCAGGGTACCGTGCAAAAAAAGAAGCATTGCTGATTTGATTTCAGGGAATCGGGGAAAGTTTGCTCAAAATGAAACTTCTGCATTACTAGAATTGATAATTCACAGAAAGGCTAAAACATTTTAGAAGTTATATAAAAAAGAAAGTTGGATAAAGTTTTGATTTTAGATCACAGCGTTTTAGAAACATAAGGAGCAAAGACTTCCAAGAATTACAGATTCTATAACATAGCAAAATTATTAAGAACAATTGGAAAAAAGTGAGGTCCAGTGGGAGACCTAAACTCAATCTGTGTGTGGACCACTTATATACCCTATCCTGACTTGTATTCCACATCTTTGAAATAAAAAAAGGAAATATTAGGTTTTTCAAATTGACATTTTTCTTAAATGCATGATATGTTTACAAGAAAGTAAAGAAAATATACAAGAGACAGAACTAATAAACTTAGAAAAATGCAGACAACAGGAGCAAAGACCATGTCTTTCTTTGATAGGTTTAAAGGGAAACATGATTCTCAAGGCCTTGAAACATCAACCAGCAAAAGGTGGAGATACGACTGCCATATAAACAAGGATTTATAAAAGCTATAGCATCAGTGAAAGATTAGACATAAAAAAAATATCTCTTCTGTGACTTAAAGAGTCAACCTAAAATCTTCCTGGTTTGCCTTGAGTCATGCATAAAAAATAATAATCTCCCATGTTAATTTTTTACATGTTAGTCTGTTCTTATGTGACTCTTCTGATCACATTTATACTATCTGCATTTTCTAGGAGCTGAAAACAAAAATTTACAGACACACGCACATTAAAACAAACACACATCACATACAAACACACACTGGGATGATTGGGAGAAATAAATGCAAAATCACTTTGGAGAAACATTTTTCTAAAACAGTCTTCTCTAAATTCTCACAAATAGTGCTCTGCTGAAAATGAGCTCACAATGCAAAATTGCAAAACAAATATGTTGACAATTTACCTTGAATGATAATTAGAATATTCACAAAGTAGTAATAAATTATCAAGGATTTTAGATAATAGAAATATTTGATAGAGGCTATGAAATGTTTAAAGTGATGAAACACAGGTGGAACTATAATACTGGATAATAATAACATGCATGGCAGGAGGGCAATATTAGAGGTTAAAATGTTTTAATGTCATAAAATTCAGATGAAATGTGGAAATATTTATTAAAGTTAAAATTTTATGGAAAGTATGAATATAAAACTTAAGAGTGACAACTAAAGGAATAAATATAAAATGTAGAACTTCCAATCAAATAGAGTAGAGAACTTAAAAAAATTAATGAACGTTAACCAACCCAGTAGATGGTGTACTATTGGAAAAGTATAGTAAGTGAATTAGTATAAACTTGTGGAGAAAGCTTAGTGATATTGATCAAAACCATTAAAAAAAACCCATACATCTTAGTTTATAGTTTCATTTCTAGCAATATAGCCTAATTAATAACTAGAGGTGAACCAAAAAGGTTGTTATAGGAGCATTAGTCATAACAACCAAAAATTGGAAACAACCTACCTACTTGGGATTAATACATTTAAAAAAATAAATATGGACATATACCTCAAACAATTTTCATTAATGAATTTATTTACAAAATACTTACTTTTAAGTATTGTACACTTAGGTTTTTCTTGTTATTTATTGTTGCATAACAAATCATTTCAAGCTTAGTGATTTAAAGTCACAACAAGGCCGTGCGCTGTGGTTCACGCCTATAATCCCAGCACTTTGGGAGGCAGAGGCAAGAGGATTGCTTGAGCTCAGGGGTTCAAGACCAACCTGGTTTTGGCAAACCTTCTTCTCTACAATAAATCAAACAATTAGTCGGGCATGATGGCATGCACCTGTGGTCCCAGCTACTTGAAAGGCTGAGGCAGAAAGATCACCTGAACCCAGAAGACCAAGGCTGCGGTGACCATGAGTGTGCCACTGTACTCCAGCCTGGAAGACAGTGTGACTCCAACTTAAAAAAAAAAAAAAGTCACATCAACGGTTTATTTTGCCCATGATTTTACATTTGGAGCAAGGTTTAATCTCTACTTTATATAGAATCAGCTGGGACAGTTAACTGAGGGCCAGAGTATCCATGTCTAAAAGCATATATTCATCTTTCTGTTAACTCTGTTCTGGCTGTCAGGTTGGAATTTGACTGTGGCTAAAGGACCAGTGTCTTGATTCCCTTCTGCATGAACCTCTTCATATCATCTCAGCATGGTGACTAGGCAAAAAGGTTGTGTATCCCCAAAGAGAGAGAATTATAGCCTCAGAAATCACATATATTCACCTCTATCATACTGTAACAGCCCAGGCAGTCTCAAAGGCCAGCCCAGATTCAAGTTAAGAGGACAAACTCCAGTTCTGAATGGGGAAGTAATAAAGATATACAATATAATGCCAAATAGGAAATATGGTTACAGTGAATTTTTTGAAAATTCACTTAAGCACAGAAGTAACAAAGACAATAATATGACGGGGAACCACCCCCAAAACGGGATTGTCTTTTTCGTGGGTTAGGTAGGCCCCTCATAGTACAGACTTCTCACACTAGATGGTCTAAGAACCCATCGGCATCCGTGTACCAGCTGGCGTTATTGTGGGAGGCTGTGTCCAGCCTCTGTGATTTTTTTTTTTTTTTTGAGAATCTTCCAAATCTATTTGCCTATTTCATGAGTGATTTATGAGTACACTTGCCCACACTGTGCTGAGTGGTCAGCAGTTTATGACCAAACATGGCATGATCCCTATGCCCCATCCTCTTTATTCAACAGATCTCGCCCTGAGTGACTTTATTTTTGTTTGTTTCCTGGATGAAAAAAGTCCTCAAAGGGAAATGCTTTGCCAATGTGAAAGAGGTGAAACAAACAAACAAAAATGGCAGAAGCACTGAAGGGCATCAAAATTGACAAGTTCAAGAACTGTTTTGAGCAGTGAAGTGTTTCAACAGGCGTATTGCATCAAACAAAGAATACTTTGAAGGTGAATGAAGCTTAAACTTGAAAAAATAAATACATAACTTTTTAAAAATAAATTCTTTTTTGGGGGGGTCCTCCCTCATATTCATGGATTTGGAGTTCAAAAGAAAGATTTTAAGTCCTTTAGGGAATGATGAGTACATAGAAGGTAATTAAAACCACAGGATTGGAAGAGTTCACCTAAGAAATGTATTTAGAGTGAAGAGGCAAGTAGGGAAAGAAGAATTTTAAGGTACAACAACTTTACAGGAGTGGAGGAAAAGAAGTGTTCAAAGACACTAAAAAATACCCAGAGATCTGAGGAGAGGCATAGTTGTGGTGTTGGAACTCAAGGCGAGGAAGTATTTGAAAGCGGTGTCCAAAAATGACAAAAACACCAGAGAATTTCAATAAGATAGGAGCTAAACCCTAAGACTGAAGATGTAGTTGGTTATTAACAACGTTCAAGAGAGTTGTTTTGGTGACTGGGAAGCACAGGAGCCAGGTGTGTTGGAAAGATTGTGAGCAGAAAAAAACACCTTCAATAAAGGCATCTGTGAAAGAGTAGAGAAAGATAGGAAGCATGAGGTCAGGAAAGTTATTTGCTTTGTAAAATGAAAGAGTTGAGCTTGTTTAAAGGCAGTTAGAGGAAATTTTTAAGTGGAAAAAAATTGAAGATACAGGAAAAAGAGAAAGGCCACAGACAGAAGAGCAGTTTGTGCTTTTTCTAACCCTGCTACAGAAGTAATAGAAAAATTCAGCACACCTCTTGCACTTATGTCCCACAACTTGAGAAACACTGAAATACGACCATATCCTTTGATTTGCATGTGATATAGAGCTATAAATCATCACAAATTACATAATAATTTGACTTAACCCAGCATCTGGATTTTGGCATCTGGAATGATACTGGGAATGAATCTGACGAGAAGACATTTAATTAATAGACACCATCAGGTAAAAAATGAATGGATTATTACCATGTGTTTATAGTATGTGTTTATTTGCATAATACATGATCCAAGCAATCTCATTACTGAAGCAGAACACAGAACATACTCTTAAAATTATGACTGGATTGTTTAATTGAAAGAATTATTCTGATTACTGTTTGTAACCCAAAATATATGTCAATCTAACATCATTACATCTATTTAGTGACTAAGCATTAGTTCTTGTTTATTTTATTATGCCATTTTATGAGAATGTCAAAATTCAGTTTTTCCCTTTTATATATTTGGAGCACACTCATTTTCAGCTTAGTTTATGCTCATTAATTCATGTTTGCATATATATAGTCAAAGAAGCTTTGTTACCTGAATAAATATATGTATGCTAAGCAACAATAAATGTCATAAGATATAGTAAAGCAAAATTTTGATGTACTAGTACTTCCAAAGTTAGATTATAATACTAAATATTGAAATAGCTATATTTTAAAATGTTAATCTATTGGTCCAGATAAAATACTGCACAAGGTATCACACCAAGATAATAATATTGAACATTTGACTGACAATCTAGCCTCATACACACAAAACCCATTAGCTCTTACCCGATAAGCCGATGATCTAGGTTAAATGGGGGGAGGAATGTTTGAAAGAATAATTCTACAACTGTAAATTTGAAAAGGGAAATAAAATGTGAATGAAAGAATGATCCAGAAGCCGAGTTATTAGCCTGAGACAAACAGTAGTTTCAAAATAAGTGAGTAAGAATAGAAGCAACTTGACAGACAGCTATGAAAAAGAGAAGTAATAGATATGTATGATGATGCCAATGAAAGAAGACAGATAGAAGATGATTAAATACCAGAAAATATTAAGTTTGTTGCGGCCCAGGAGAATAAATTAAAATAAGTTAAATAGTACTGTGAGCACCAGAATAGTGGAAAGTCATAATAATCACCTTGAAATCAGCCTAGTAGCAATAAACAGTAGAAGGACTTTGTGCATAATCCATTCGTTGTTTTTGAACTTTATTTAGTATTGTAACATGCATAAAAATTGTGTACAGGCAATTGCTCAATATCTGAAAGAGATGAAAACCAGAGTGCCCTTCAACTTTTCTGTGTGTGGGAGAGGGCAGCCTAGGGAAGGGAGCCATCAGATCCTACCCATGCTATCTCACCAGAAGTTCTCATGCAAAGCCACACAAATCCTCCTAGGAAATTTAAGGGATTCCCCAAGTAAGAGAGCAAAAGCAGACTGAAAATAGATTGTGTACCAAAACACAATTTGGAAGCCAAAACTTGAACACTATATGAATTCAAAGTGCCAAACTTTAAAATATTATGCAAATATTCATTACATGCATGAGCAAGTTAATGTACATGATGGGCTTTTCTTTTTGCTAATTTTTTAAGAATACATATTAAAGTTTGTGTGTGATTTCAGCAGCAAACAGAAAGCCAGGACCTTAGATTTGAATTCTAAAGCTCTTCAACTTTATTTTTTTAGTAGAGTAAAATAACAATGAATCAAACTAGATGATTTACTATACAAAGATCCTCAATTTGCAGAAAACAACATATGAAAATATGAAGAAGTCTAGTAACTCCAGGTTATACTCTAAATTTTCAGCACTTACGTGGATACATCCAAAGTCTTGGTGGAATATCTATAAGGTTACGGTCTGATCAAGCAACTTAATTTATCACATCACTTAAGTTATATGAATTAAACTGAGTTAAACTCATGATGCTCAAAGGTTACATTGTGATGTTCCTTATATCTTAGAAGAAAATTACAGATGTCATAACAAGACTTCCATGTTGGGCAATCTTCTCAGATGATGAAATTCTAGTTCCTGAATGAGCATAAAATGAGAGTCAAATGTTTTTGATATAATTTTTTATAACATAAGATCCTTTATAGCATCTCCTAAAATACATGGTGTTTATTAAATGGAAACAGAATACCTCCTTTCTTGGTTTTAGATAAACTCTGGTATTTTACCCTCTAATCTTTTTACTCTCTTATTGAACAATAAAACTACTGAAACTGTGTAAATGCATATTGAACATTTGTGTTAAAACCTACCATTTGGCTGGATCTGGTGGCTCCAGCCTGTAATCCCAGCACTTTGAGAGGCCAAGGCAAGAGGATTGCCTGAGCCCAGGAATTCAAGAACAGCATGGGCAACTTGACGAGACCCCATTTCTACAATAAATCAAAAAATTAGCCAGACGTGGTAGCGCACACCTGTAGTTCTGGCAACTTGCAAGGCTGAGGCGGAAGATTGCCTGATTCCAGCAGGTCGATGGTGAGGTGGTGGTGAGCTTGCCACCGCACCCCAGCTTGGGCGACAGAGTGAGACTCTAACTCAGAAAAAAAAAAAATCTACCATCTACCATTGCCTCCTGTGTCCTCATAGGATAGCAGGTTTTTCATACTCTCATTTAATTTGTGCTGTATTATGAATTCACTGTTACTTCAAGTAAGATTAATATTGGCCCTAGGTCACTTGACTAGTAAGTAAAAATACTAGGATTTGCATTTGTTTGTAAAATGTACTGCTTTTTTCCTTTATCTTAATGTCAATTTTATCCTAGTCTTGTTCATTTAAATATAGACTCTGGTCTCTTAGTTGGGCTTTAGTTTTCTAGAAAATAGATATATAGTGGCATCTACATATCTATTTTCTAGATATAGAAAATATATAGATGTATAGTGGCATCTATACATCTTTAGATGTAAAGATGACTAACAGTATTCATTTTCTGTTACTTTAGTTCGGCTTTTATAATTACATTGCTTAGACTCTATTCACAATTTCTTTTTTAGTTATTTATTATTATAGATTTGTGGGGTGCAAGTGACAATTTACTACATACATAGGCTGCATGCACAATTTTAAGAGGCATGATAAATAAGAACAAAAAGCACACCTTCAGGCTTTATTGAACTATCTTATTTAATTATGCTTCATAATTCCCCCACAAATCAAGATATTGTGGAATATAGGTATAAATGTTACTAAGATTTTTTTCAGGACTCCATTAATGTATTAACGAAACAAAATCTAATTTCTTTGTATCACAATGAACTACTACTAAGATAAATAGCTCTGTATTATCCAATACTCTAAACTTAATGAACTTAATGATTATAATTAGTAACTGAAGTCAGAAACATAAAAATTGTATAGACCTAAAAATACTTTTAGGCTAGCGGCATAAACAAAGGAGAAGTAGGACCATTAGCCATACATGATAAACTACAAATGTTTGTAATTCAAATAGACGTGCTGTATGGCATAAACATAGAAGAAACAAACAAGAGTATCTGCTACTGTAGATTTATGTTCTTTAAAATGTAAATGAAAAAAGCCACCTAAATTTAGACCAGAAACCTGTCATATTAAAAGAGTGATCAAAATATGATTTGTAGAAAATTTTGAAAAGAATCTTTTTCTCTTTATGATCTTACCTCACTGTCCTTGTAGCAACTGGGAACATGGAGCAACAAAGACAAGGTGAGCCTGTGCACCTGTGTACTTGAGGTCCTCTTGCATCAGGTGGTCTTGGTTGTGTTGGCTTTTAGAATTGCTTTGTGTTAACATTTTGGCTTACTTAGAAGCACATAGCTGACCCCAATTCACTAAACCTCTCAGATATCCCAAATAAAACTTTTCAGCAGCCTAACTTATTATTTTTTTATTTTAAAGATGTGGAGTACAACTCAGGGGACACATAACATTAACTTCTGTTTTCAAGCATGATTCAAGGAGACTCTGGGATTGTGATTTTAAAAAAAATGAAACTGCCACTGCAAAAAATTTTTTAAAAAATAACAATTTAGGCCGAGTTAAAAAATGTAGTCTAAGAAAAGAAAACACAGCATATAGTTTGGGTAGGAAGGCACAGCAAGGTAATTTAAGTGTTCCTTCATTTAACAATCACAAATTTCAAAAGTATATTATCATATTTTTGCAAGTAAGAAAAAAAATACAGAAAAAATAATTTAGATTGGTTACACCTAAAGCTCTCTAGGATAGTATTTATCACATTATCATGGAAAGCCATACACATATATTACTTTATTTTAGTTCAATTTTCCTTGAATTCATATTGCCTTACTAATTCAAACCAGCTTCACTCAATACAGGCCTTTGAGCACAAGCCCAAGAATTCATTGATTGTACCGATAATTGTATACTCCACTTTTACTCTTTAGCTTATGTTCCTGACACATCAATAATTCAGTGAATGTTATTTTTTAATTTTATAGAATCGATACTTTAAGGCCAACCACTTAAGTGTGCTAACAGCTTGTGGGTTTTCTTGTTGTTTTCTTGTTTCAGTTTGTTCCCAGTATTCTAGAGGAGTATTTGCCATTTTTGGACTCTATGATAAGAGGTCGGTGCACACCTTGACCTCCTTCTGCAGCGCCTTACATATCTCCCTCATCACACCAAGTTTCCCCACGGAGGGGGAGAGCCAGTTTGTGCTGCAACTACGGCCGTCATTGAGAGGAGCACTCTTGAGCCTGCTGGATCACTATGAATGGAACTGTTTTGTCTTCCTGTACGACACTGACAGGGGTAAGTCCTGACTCTGCATCTACTTCAGAAAAACTCTAACTTTCCATGAGAAGTGGCCTTGATCACTTGTTGATTTGGCAAAATAACATTGCTGAAACCAGAAAATGGTTGATGTGT
Source organism: Carlito syrichta (assembly GCF_000164805.1). Taxonomy (NCBI): domain Eukaryota; kingdom Metazoa; phylum Chordata; class Mammalia; order Primates; family Tarsiidae; genus Carlito; species Carlito syrichta. The sequence goes on along the minus strand of NW_007252175.1, from coordinate 742,493 downwards.
ATTATCGGTATTTTTGTCTTGACTCTGGAGAAAAACTTTGAAATAAGCAAGCTTTAGATTCCTCAGCTTACTCACAAACTGAGCAAGCTCTGCGACTTCATTGAAGTTATGATAACTTTTGGTTATCATTTTCCCTACTCTCACATGGCTTTTCTTGATGTTCAGGTGGTTTACCCTGCCAGGACACCATCACGGTTCCCGGATTTCTGGGTGTTAATTGGGTACTCTCAAAGTGCAAGAATGTTTTTCTTTCTTTCTTAAAAATTTTTGTGCTCATTTTATAAGTTTAGTGTCATAAGCCCAACTCATTTTCTCTTAGATATTATACTTACAGTTACGTATTATCCTCACCAACTGAGGATAAGAACCTCAGTTACAAACACATGATTAACTTTTATCACAGACATAATTGTCAGAGAGTAATCCACATTTTCACATCATAAGGAAAAAACCACACTTTAAATAATTACACACATCACCATTAAAATTAGAATATTTTAAAACAATTTACAAAAACCAAATGTAAACAAATAAGATAACATGGTATTATGTTGGTACTTTTTAGTTCTCTCCTCTTGTCATGAGTTGATCATCTAAACATTTTTCCTCTCTTAAGAAACTGCTTTAATGTGACCCTGAATTTCGTCACCACCTTGAGTGGAACATTATTTTCTGATACATCATAAATCTATATTTTGAAATAAGATATTTACTTGAACCACTCAGTCATTTCTGAAATTTTAATCCCTGTGTGGTGACAAAACACTCTCTCAAAATACAAGATCTTATTCCATCGTACCTTAGAGGAGTGTTTTTAAGCTGAACTATGGCAATTAAAGGAATGACACCTTATTTCTTATGACAGAGGACCTATGATCTGTTGTTAATTCACTGTGTAAATTTGTCTATAGTGTACTTTTATCTATATCTGTTTGAAAAAACACAGAAGGTTAACTGTGTTATCTTTAAGGTCTATTCAAATTATCATAAAGGTTTCATTCCATTTTTAAAATCCAGATATTCTATTCCTTACCCAGAAATGGTGAACAGAAAGAAAAAGATAGCACATGGCATACATGACCACTTAATCAGCAGGCAGGCGCTGCTTCTGTTCATCTGACTACCTCTCCAAGAAGAAAAAGAAACACATTCATTCATTTATTTATTCCATTTATCTATTAACATTCAAAACACTTATATTTTAATTTGTTTGTAGTGGACACCTTGATATGTCCTAAGATTTCAATGATGAACAAGACACTATTGAAAATAAAGTAACTCACTTGCTATGACATCAATTAGGAAATCATATACAACACTCTATCTGATAACCAGAAACATGCCTTTGACATATAGCTTGTTACTTTACTATCTTAATTTGGAATACCACTTTTTTTCTTAACAAAAAAGGGGCATTGCCTTTTTAAGATAAACAATTAGAAAACTTCCACTTATATTCAAACTTTAAAAAGATTTTTGAGTTGACAAAGTAGTCTCACAATACCCACACTGCCCAAGAGGACTCTGTGATGATGGAATTTTTCTGTGATGTGAGTTACCAGACGTGATCATGTCTACTATAGGAAGCTATTGTGAGTTTGAAATGCGATGAGTGCAACTGGGGAACTGAATTCTTAATTGTATTTAATTTTAATTCATTTAAGCTTAAATAGCCACTTTTGGCTAATGGCTACTACATGGAACAACACAGCATATCTAACCACGGAGCTCATACAAAATTACATATTTCACTTTAAATGAAATTTCCAAATCTCTTCCTGACTCATATTTTACTATATAAGAAAATAATTTCATGAACATCTTGGGCACAATGCTTTGATGATAATCTTCACATTGTATTATATACAGATTTATATATTTTTTCTTTCCCCAGAAATATAAATATTTCTCCAGTAATTATTATGTTTTATTACATTTATATCTGTTTTTTCCAGCTTGGTAACCCCTGATAGGCACGCTACAAATATGAAATGAATCAATGAATTAATCTATGAAGTACTTGATAATAAGTACCAGACAAGTTTAGGGCTCTAATAACTAATCATATAATTCATTTTTGGTTAATGTACTTTAATAGATAAAATAGTTAATAGGACAGCCAAAATGAAAAACTTACCTGGAAAGATGTTACTTGACTTAAATGTAATTTTCTTATTATGAAAAATGTTGAGCTGGTTGAAAGATAACATTCTTGATTTAGACCTAATTAAACTAAATATTTAGAAAGGGTTTTAAAAATCAATTTTTCTGGTAATATAAAACCTTGAAAATGTTTTCACATCTAATTAATATGGTGACATTTTTCTTAGGAGAAAAAAAGCATTAATTTATATATATATGTAATATAGAAAGTGGTTATTTTCTCATTTGAGATCGATTTTTTCAAAGGAATATATGTTTTTACCCATCTGTTGTCCAGAATTTTAAATGTTTATGATGTGTTTATGGTCATTCCTTATACCACAGATCACAAGGTGAATTTATGATGAAGGGAGAAGTGAGGAGAAGCAGTACTATCATTTTTAAAAATTTCTGGTGACCACTGTTGGTATATTTCAAAACTGTTACGATAGCTAGCAATTTTGATCTCTTGTCCAGACTCTACAATAGCTTACAATGACCTTGTTTTGCTTAATCCTGGTTCTCTTTAATGCTTTATGCTCAATGTCTTTCTCAAATTAGTGCTTTCGAAGCTTATGGTATGATTTTAGAGGTTCCTAAATATCTTGTATCTGATACCTTAATAAATTTTATAACATTATGTAAATTGTTCCTAGGAGGGATATATTTGGCAAAGCACAGAGCAGAAAAATTTCCTTTGGCTTGTTTTGGCTTGTTTCCTTTGGTCTGTTTTGTTTCTTGTTAGCATTTTTTTTTTTTTACAAAAATATATACTGCACATTGCATAACACATTTTCAGAAACCTAGGAAACAATGTCCTGGATGGCATAATATGTATATGCAGCTCTCTCATGCTAAAGTCAGTGCAAGAGGTAATAAGAGGATGGGAAGAGGAGTATGCTTGTGGAGGGAGGGGGATGGATATTTCTACTTTGGGGGTTGTATTGTATATATATTTTTTATTTTTAAGCTGCCATAAATCTTTTGCAAAAAAAAAAAAGTCAAGATTCAAGTAACAGAAAAAGAAAGAAATGAAGAGCAAGAGATATGCAATACCTTTAAATAATATGTCTTTTATTTCCCCTCAAAATCAGTGGTATAAATATATACCACTCCAGAGAACTCTCCTGTTTTTCTGTTGGACTCTCAATTCCAATTTATCTTATCCTCCATTTTCTTCTCATACTGTCACATTCCTTTATACCTTCCATTTTTCTCCTTCTTCCCTAAGCACCTAGAATAATGAGTAGATAGGCAGCACGATTTCAGGTATACTGAGAACATCAATCCTTTTCTCCTCCGTTGCCACATATGGATGCTGTGATGGTTAATTTTATGTGTCAACTTGACTGAGCTAAGAGATGCCCAGATAGGTGGCAAAACATTATTTCTGTGTCTGTTTACAAAAATCATCTCTAGAAGAGCTTATATTTGAATCAGTAGACTGAATGAAAAAGACAGTTCTTACTAGTGTGAGTGTGCATCATCCAATCTGTTGCAGGCCTGAATAGAAGAAAAAGTCAGAGGAAGGGTGCATTTGCTGTCTTTGCTTGAGTTGGGTCATCCATCATCTGCCCTTAGACATTGGCACTCCTGATTCTCAGGCCTTTGGACTTGGACTGAGACTGACGTCACTGGTTCCTCTGGTTCTCAGGTCTTCAGGCTTGAACCGAAACTACACCACCAGTTTTACTGGGCTGCCAGCTTGCAGATGGCCGGTTATGGGACTTCTCAGCCTCCATAATCACATGAGTCAATCCCTCATCATAAATCTCTTTGTATGCATCCATATATAACCTATCGGTTCTGTTTTTCTGGAGTGCCCTGGCTAATAAAGCACCTTAGAACTCCTTACATTTTTATTCGCAAATAATATAGAACAACAAGGCAGATAACTCTCAGGGATATAGCACGCTGACATCAATTCACAACAAATTAAAATTATTGATATCAGCTTCTTCCTTAAAAATCCCTTTCAGATAAGAACAAAATGGGGGAAATCAGAGGTAACGGTACACACGTAAAGTGGACTTGAAGCCGTCCAGAGAGCAATGTTCAATGTCTGCAGTGCAGATCACAAAAAAACACTGCTTCATTCTCCCCGTCTCCAATTTCTAGATATCACTCAGGCTAGTACTCAACCAACATGAGTCTACCATTGATTGTGCCACTTAACATTCCTCTGGTCCACTTCTCCTATTAAAAACAGAATTAGAAAAAGTAGCAAGACACAGTTAATTGGCATATAACATTGGCATATAAATTCAGGAAAAGTAAGAATCTTTCAGATCCTAACCTGGTGTTGTCCCAAGAAGAGATTTGTCTCTTTTTTTATTTTATTTTGTTATAGAGATAAAAGTAAGAGTTAACACAAGTAGGCTGCATGCAGGTGAAGTTTGGGCCTCCACCTGGCCCTCACTTCCCCTGGTTAGGAGCAAGTATCCTTTGTGTTATTATGTACTATCCATCTCCCCACTCTCCTGGCAGTGCCCAGTGACCGCCATTCCCTCCCTTGTGCTAATGTGATGAATGCTCAGGTCCCACCTATGAGTGAGAACATACAGAATTCAGTTGTTTCTGTGATGAGATTTGCCTTTAATATTTGGTAATATTAAACCCTGTTTTCCTAACTCTTTTTTAAAAACTTATTTTCAACCCCACTCCCTGAACAAAAAAAAAAAGTCTGAAACTTTAAGTCTGAAACCCTTACCAGGATGAAGAGGAGTTTCCATTTGTAAATCTTTTGTAAAGACTCTCAGGCAATTATCTGTGTTTATAGTAGACCCATCAGGAATGAGACTATTTTGTATAACCCATCCAAATATATTTGCTTACAAATGTGTGTTGCATCTACAGCCAGGCTGAGACAAGTCAAATATTTACTCTTTGCCAGTTGCCAAGTATGAGGTATTCCATTCCACCAGGAGAGAAGGACAACACCTAACTGTGTCATCCGAACATAGTATCACTGCCATCCTGCTGGGACCAGGCCAGTGGAAGATCAAAGCGAGATAGGGGTATAATATTCACAATGGAGTTTCCTATGGAGATTCTCACTTGTAATCAAGAGGGAAATCACAATCAGAAACAGGCAAAGGAGGCTTGCTCCCTTCACAGTCTCTCCTCTGGAGTCACCGCGACATTTATTCCTGTCCTCCTTAACCCAGATCCCACAGGCTGTTAACATGTTGGCTTAGGAAGGTGAGAAACAGGCTGAGGGGTGAGTGGATGAGACAAAGGCACATAGGTGGGCATCTTTATGAAGAGGTGATGCATCCCATCCTTTCTCCATGATGAGCAGAGGCAGAGGGAGGCATACGCCTGTCAGTCACCTCCCACCGTCCCAGGTTACAGAGTGAAGGAGTCGAGGGCAGACGCTGGAAGTCATCCTGGAGGAGGGTTGAAATGCAACAAGGTGAATTAATCAGAGCAGGACTGCCAGACATGGGGGGTGAGGAAAGAATATGGATACGAAGCTAAAACAAGCGTAGTCAAAAGAGGAAGACAGAGGACAAGCAGCAGCAAAATTAGCAATAGGATGGGAACTTCCTGGAGACGAAGGACAAAAGTCTATGGACACTTCTGGGGTGCCAGCAGCCTTTCTAATGTTCATCTGAAGGGTTGAAAAGTCCTGAATGGGTTGGCAGGGAGCATAAGTATTTGATTCTCTATACATGTTGGTGCTGGGTCAGTCTAATTGTCGTCATTTAATAGGCCCCGGGCACACACGGTGGCTGACATGTCAGCTGGTGGCTTTGCTGCCTTTCCTGTTGCCTTCCCACGGTCAATATTCAGTCACTGAATACCAGGTGGGAGAAGGTCTGGATAAGACCTCTGGAGGCCCTACTTGCTGGAAAGGTGATGGTGCCCCACCCTGTGGGCATTCAAAATTCCAACAGACAAATTACAAAATAAGCGTAGGGGAGTCCCACAGAGTTCTGATTTTTCCCACGGTGGCTATTTTAATGCTCTTTTTGAAATATTAAATTTATGTGCATATATCTTTTTTGCTTTGATAGATCTCTGCCTATACGAGTGTGATGAGGCTTTTCATTGAGTTATTCAACCATGTCTAAGGACTAGGGAGGAGAACATGTTCCTTAAAAATCCTTAGATTGATGAAATGTGGGTATAATTGTTTAGCGGTTTTCTGATACAAAAAGGATAAAGTTGCATGGGCTTTCTTACCAGTTCCATGTTTTCCATCATCCACAACTTTCTAAGTTTGCAGATAAATCATAATTTCCTGGCAACTGCTTCCTAAAAGAAAGTGGTGCTTGTCAGAAGATTTGGAGGAAAAAATATTTATTTTAGAGTTCTGATCGAACATATTGCCTCAAGGTAACTTATAAGGAATTTTTCTTTCTGCTACAAAAGTAAAACAAACGTATACAAATAATAATGCACAATAAAAGTTGAAATACAGTACAAATGTATATCAGAAGTGGAAGGTAGTAACTTTTACTACTTATTGCAGTGGAAGAGAGACCTTAGATGCAATCCATAAATTCCTTATAGTTGAAGTTATAGAAGACCTGCTAGTCTTTTGCATGTTTAAATAGAAATGGAAATTTTCTATTTTGCATGTCCAAATAGAAATGTTCAGTTCTATAGCCCAGATGTTGTCAGCATAAAACAGTTATAACATCACATTGTCAAGTACCTGTATAGTAACACAAGCTTTACCACTTATTACATGTTTGAAGTGAGGCAAGTTCCCTAACATCACTTTCAGTTTTCAAATATGAAAAATACTATTAATAATCAAATCACCAGGTCACTATGAGCTTTATATAAAGTAGTTATAAAATTCCTGGTATATAGTAGATAGTATATAAGTTATAGTTATTACTCATTATTATTATTATCACTAGTATGCTACTACTATAATAATTTATGCTTAAATGATAAATATTTTCACTTTAATATTTTAAATCATGAATGAAAGATGTTCAGTTAGTATTGTATACAATGAGACACAGACCTTCATAAAACATGGCCATTTCTGATTACAATTGTTAAATTCATAAAGGAACAAACCAAAATATAAAATGTGCCATTGCTTATTCTTCTTTTCCTTCATAGACTTCTTGTCCACTGATTGGTCCTAAAGTGCTGACATTCGCTTGAGTTCTGTCCTCAGCCACTTTGACTCTGTAAACGTCTTAAATACAAACTATACATGTCATATTCCCAATTAGAATGATTTTATGGCTGTTCATTACTCTCCCTATAAAGATAGTCCGCCATCTGTGTCCTGGTCGCTTCTCCCATCTCATTTCACAGCCCACTTCTCCTGAAACATCATGCCCCAGTGAAAACGGTCTTTCTAAAGATTTTGAGCACACCGGATTCTTTCTCTCTCCTTGACAGCGTTGCAAATGCCATTTCTTCCACCTCAAACTTTTGGCGTTTGGTTGTTGTTGTTTGTTTGTTTGTTTGCTTTCGCATGCCTTTTTCTCAAGTTACTTTTACTCATCCTTCAGGTTTGAGTGTAGCTTCCTTCAAAAGTCTTTGTCCACACATTTTCCCTCAAGTGATCTAAGCCTTCTTCTCTGTGCTCCCACAGCATCTGCATTGTCTCTGTCCAACACTTTATACCAACAATGTGTTTAACTCTATGCCTTTATCATCAGAGTTTAAGGTTTATAATAGCAGGGACTTTGTCTTGTTCACTGAGCTTCCCTGAACACAGCCACACTCAACAAATATGAATGACTGAATTGTATGGTCTCAATCCCACTTATATAACAATAACGTCAAAATCTGTATTTAGAACTCACTCCTCTCCTCTGAGCCAAACTCATTTACATAGTAACTATCGAATGTCCCTTTCGTATCTCTCAACTCAGTATTCCAAGAGTGTATCAATTACCTGTCCCCCTTAAACTTGCTCTTTGGGGTGCATTCTCTATCCTAGAAGGTCACACTCTGCCTGGCATGCTGAAGATGGGAGTTTTCTTCATTCCTATTTTCTCCCTCATGCACTTATATCCAACCAGTCATTAGTCTTGCCAAATGTATACCACTGCAAAATATTCTACATGCATCGCCTCCTCTCCATTCTAACTACTGCTACTTTGCTCAGGGATCTTCGTGCTCCTTCAGCAACAAACTTTTCTCCTTGACCCTGGTAATATCCTCCCCAAAACCATCTTCCATGGACTCGCCATGGTGAACTATCTAGATAGATATATATATATCTTTTTTTTTTTTTGGAATGTTGTTCCTAAGTGATTATACTAATGTACTTGACAATTTTGTAGCAAAGTTATATTGACCTTCTAGAAATGTTGCAGAATATAACGTGCTTTTCTGGTTTATGGCTGAGTTTGTATAATATTTAAATTAGTTTCTCAAAAGCTTGGTAGAATACACCTTAATACTTTTGGGCATGAAGTCTGTAAGAGCTTCTAAACTAATGACTCAACTTTTTTTTGTGATTCTAAAGTCTAAGTGGGGTTTTTTAATTTCTCCTTTTTTCTTATTTGTTAAGACACATAAAATGCATTGATATGAAGTACTCAATCAGTTCTGGCCAGGAAGTGTATTCTCTCTAATATGAATTATTTGAAACTTGTGGGAACTTTCTTCATGTCCCAGTATATGGTCAATTTTACTAATATTTCTTTGGGACTTTAGAGGAATATTTTCTAATTTTCAGCTGCAAAGTTCTATATAACTATTATAACACACAATTAAGGTTGAAATACTTACAGTTCAAGACCTATGGCAGAGGTTACATTTGTTCAAATCTGCATTTTTATTAAATCTCTGACTGTTTGACCTAAATGATAAAGGTCCATGGAAGTCTTCCACCTTGGTCATAGATCTGTCAATTTCTTACTTTAGTTCTATAAGTTTGTACTTAATATGTAATATATTTTATTGCATAATGGAATTGTTAGTATCTTTCTGATAAATTGAACCATTTTTAGACTAAAGTAATGAACCCCTCTGTCCTTTGTAATGCTTTTTGTATTAAGGTCTATTTTTTCTTGTTTTAACATAGTTACTCAACTTTTCTTTTGGCTTATATTTGCCAAGTGTATCTTTTGTCATTTTTTTTTAAATTTCAACTTTCCTGCATTCTTGTGTTTTAGTCATATCTTTTTGACACCACAAGTGCAATTATGGACTGGGTACTTTACTACATGTATTACATATTAATTCTCAAAAAAACATTAAAGATACATAAAATTATTTGTCCTGTATTTTTCCTGAGATAATTAAGACTTCAAGCCAATCCCTAATTATATGGATAACCAAAATTTAAGTAATTTGTTCGTCACATAGCAGTCAGTGACAGAGAGAGCTCAACTGTCTCTGTCAACTCAATTCTAATATTGTTAAAAGCAGCCACTGACAATACATATGTGAATGAACACGTCCATGTTCTAATAAAACTCTATGTATAGACACTGATATTTGTATTTTAAAAAATTTTCAGGTATCATAACATATTATTTTTCTTTTGTCCCCTTGACCCAAGAATTAAAAAATATAAAAACCATTCATAGTTTGCCACACAAAGATAAGTGGCAGGCCATATTTGGTCCATACACAGTGGTTTTCAATATGTGTACAAATTCCATTAAAAATGCTACAATCTTTAAATATTATGTGATTTTTAAAAATGAAGTTAATATGTGTTAAATTGAAAATTTGCTAATGCATCAGAAGCAACTCTCTTATTATATGGATAAGTGGGGTGTTATTGCATGTGTGTGATCATGTATACACCATCTCAAGATAACTCTTACTCATATTCCTTTAAGAAGTCTTAATTCTTAAACTTCATAAATTGATAAAATTTTGTTTAATGTCAGGGTAAAAACTTTTCTCTCTTTTTTTTGGTGATTTTGTCTCTAATTTGTCAATAATTAGAATATCTTTCTAATCCATCACAACACTAGCCAAATCTCTATCCCATATTTCACTAATTTGTTTTGGAAATATGTACATGCCATAGATGTTTTTGTTTGCTTTGAGCATTTTTTGCAACATAGCTCAATGTTTAGTAAACCCTAGCAGATTAGACAATACTAAACAAAGGGGCACAAAGACATTTTTTAGATCAATGTCAAAAACAAAAGTGTTGCCTCAGATTGAGGGACCATGGTTCAATGCTTGTTTGATGCATACATGATTCTGTGCTAAAGTGAGTAAGGGGAACAAAACACAAAGTAAAAGAGGAAGTGGGTCAATATTAGGTTCAAAGTAATAGGAGATTCTAATACTCCATGGGAGGACCAAAAGGATCTCAAGAAATAGAATTTTTTAGAAGAAATGAGAATAATAAAGGAGAACACCCCACATAGAGCAAGCAACACAAATCAAAGCAAAATAGTTCGTGGAGTTTTGCAGATGGTAAGATGTCAAGTTTGATTAAAATCTACAGCACATGGGATATACAGGGAGGTAGAAGTTAGAGTTGGCAAGGTCAGTGTGATGACAATCCCTAAGTTTTCATCAGGGTTATGTAGTGGCTCTATGCCACTGTGTATTCATTTAAAATACTCTTAAAAACTTCTTAAAAAGTCTATAATGTAACTAGGCTCATTCATTCATGGCAGAATAAAAAAGATCTACTGAACTGATGACAATAGCCCAAAAGATATTTTTATTGTATCTTTTTTTTCTCTTTTGCATAAAGATGTCTGCTGTCTGGTAACAAATCCAAAGAGTTTAGAATCTAAAGACAGCAATCATCATCATATACAAGATTACATACTTGCCACTTTCCAAAGTTATATTTTAAGCATGTTATTCTGTTTTGATAGATGCCAGATTAAGATCAAGTCTCCTCTACCAGAAAAATAGCTCAATCCCCCAACTTTTCAGCAGTCTGTCACTTTCATTTGAAAGATAGGTGAAGGAATTTTGGGAGGGACATTCTGGGCCTTTTGCATGCTTGTCGGATGATGCATCTTTGCCAAAAAAAGATTCCATGCCCTGGCTATTTTATGTGTGCACGTTACCTTTTGTCACTTCATCAGGAACCATTTAGGTCTTTTCATATGAATTTTTGAAAAGGATATGGAAGAAGTATACCTCTGTCAATTTTATCAATTCTCACTTTGTGAAGATTTGAACTACATGACTTATTTTAAGAGCTCCATTTGTGCCAGGTGCGTTGGCTCATGCCTGCAATCGTGGCACTTTGGGAGGCAGAGATGAGAGGATTGCCTGAGCCCAGAGGTTCAAGACCAGCCTGAGAAATTTGCAAAAACCTGTCTCTACAATAAACTCCAAACTTAGCTGACTGTGGTAGCATATGCCTGTGGCTCTAGCTACTTGGAAGGCTGAGGCAGGAGTGCCTGAGCCCAGAAGTTGGTGCCTGCGGTAGCCATGATTGTGCCATTGCACTCCAGCCTGGGCAACAGTGTGAGACTCCAACAACAACAAAACTCTATTTGTGAAAATCTTAAAATACCCCAAATACAACCTTAAAAGGCTAATTCAGAAATAGACAATACGTCTGATCTGAAATTAACACTAATAGTTTGTCACCAGTGCATCCTAAAGGCATCCTAAAGGTATCATTTTTTCCTGTAAATTCATTTTTAACATGATGAATTATGGTAGTTCTTATGTATTCTTTTTTATGAAATGTATGTTCTTTGAAGCATTTCAGTTACTTTGTGTTGTGAATTTATATTATCTACATTATATTAAGTTTTCACTCAATTGTGTAATAAATAAATGTTATGTAGAACCATAGAGTTCACTTGCCTATTAAATGTAAGAAAACAAACAAACAAACAACTGTTTTTGTGTCTTTAGTTGGGATCTCATTCTATTGCCCAGTACAACAGCACTTACTGCAGCCTTGACCTCTTGGGCTCCTCAGGCAATCTTCCCTCCTCAGCCTCCCTTGTAACTGGCACAACAAAGCGTGTGCCACCATGCCCAGCTAAATCTAAAAAACAAAAAATTTTCTCACCCCCACCCCGGAAATCTGAATTGATGTTTACATTAAAAACACATAGAGTAATATTTAAAACAATAGAGCTGGGAGTGGTGGCTTTTGCCTATAATGTCAGCACTTTGGGAGGCCAAAGCAGGAGGATTGATTGAACTCAGGAGTTTGAAACCAACCTGGACCTCGTCTCTACAAAAAATAATCCAGGTATGGTGTGGTGGCGCATGCCTGTAGTCCCAGCTACTCAGGAGACCAAGGAGGGTGGATTCCTTCAGTCCAGGAGTTCTAGGTCGGGGTGAGCCAAGATTGTACCACTGTACCCCAGTCTGGGTGATGGAGTGAGACTCCAACTCAAAAAATAAAAATAAATAAAAATAACACAGTAACAAGAATAGAATTGCACTGACAACAATAGCAAGAGTCAAAATTCTGAAGATTACTTTAGAAAAATCAGAGTACTTTAGAAAAATCTTTTCTAACATGCAAGAGGAAAATCAGAGTGAATTTGAAGAAGCCCTGAAGCTAGTATATTGCCAAAGAGATCACCGATAGAAAATGAGCAGCTAAGTGAAAACAAATGTGGATCACTTGATGTTGAAGAACATAGATAGGACCAAGTCTGAGACTGTGCCCTCAGGCATCCATCATGACTAGAATTTACCAGTTATCTCAAATCTGTCTAGGTCTGAAGTTTTTCACTCCCAACCTCTAAAACACAGGTCAGCAAGTTATAGCCTGTGGACCAAATTTAGCCAACAACCTTTTGTAAATAAAGTTTTATTTGCAAACCAGTAAACAGGGCCATACTTATTCATTGATGTGTTGTCTGTGACTGTTTTCCCACCAAATCTGCAGAGGTGAGTAGTGGGAGCAGAGACTATATGACCCCCAAAGTCTAAAACATTTACTAGCTGGACTTTTAGTTTGCTAAACCTTAACTTAGAGCCTCTATTGAAAACTGGTCACTTCATAAGGATCACGTTACGGGAAAAAGACACTTAAGCTTGAATTCGTTCTGCATATGCTTTCATTACTAAGAAAGCAAAATTTACATAATATAAAATGCATTTTAAAAATTATTCCTAGCCGGGCTTGATGGCTCAGCCTGTAGTCCCGCGCCTTTGGGAGGCTGAGGTGAGTGGATTGCCTGAGCCCGCGGGTTCGAGACCCACCTGGGCAGCGAGACCTCATCTCTACAATAAGTCAAAAAATCAGCTGGGCGTGGTAGCACCTGCCTGTAATTCTGGCTACTTGGAAGGAGGCTGAGGCAGAAGGATCGCCGGAGCCAGCAGGCGAGGCTGCGGTGACCGGGAGTGGCCACTGCACTCCAGTCTAGGCGACAGAGTGAGACTCCAACTAAAAAATAAAAATAAAAATTATTCAGAAAAGTAACTCCGTAAATGTTCATAAAGTTTATTTCAGGATCTATGCAAGGATGTGACAACAGGTACCATGGAAACAGTATTTCAAATGTATAATATTAAACATGGGTGCTTACCCTTGACTCAGCAGTCTTAGTTTTCATATCACTTACAATAATGATGAAATATGTCTTGCAATTACTGGGTCAGTAGAGCTGAAGTCTTTCTATTTAAACAATAATATTTCCCATGAAATATTATTTATTTCTCATGAAAGCCTCAAGTGTAAAATAGCAAACTGGGGATTCTGCAAAGTGCCAATTGTTTGTTTGCTTTTACGCAAGAGATGTGTCTATGTAAAACAAAGCAGAACTATTCCCCAAAGGCATTCTGGGTATTTAGACATTTCTACTATTTATCTATACATAGTAACTGAAATAAACTCTACATAAAATAGTAAGTGTTCACTTATCTCAAATCATTACTTTTTTTTTGTTTGACACTGCCTTATATTTTATGTTATTGATAAGGAGTCTGGAAAAAATTAAGCTTGGAACCACTGTAGTGTATATTCACAGTACTTTTAACTTCAGAATGAATTTAGATTTATTTGTAAAATCTTATATATGGCTTACTTATTTAAGGGAGGCTCTGTTAACAACTGGTCATTTTGTTTATTCATTGCCATATTCTCGGGGTATCGAATTGGTAAGTGAATTTTTAAAATGGGAAATAATAGCAAAAAAAGCACAACAATAAAAAAGACTGGAGTGTGCACAATCACTTAATAGTTATTACAGGGATGGGTGGACAGCTACTCCAGAGCCTTAGGAAGGTGTATCCCTTCAATTCAGGAGTTTGAGGTTGGGTGAGTCGTAATTATACTACCATTCCCCAGTCTGGGTGAGACTCTGACTCAAAAATCTAAAAATAAAACAATAACAACAGTAGAATAGCACAGACAACAACAGCAAGAATCACTGAGGCTTAGGAGTGAGGGACCAGGTGTGCTTGCTGTCTATGACATGAGTATCTTGACATCCTTATCACTTACTAAATTCTCTCTACTTGAACAAGGAAAATATATTTTTTTCATCTTAGCACTTAACAGTTGATAACTATGTAAGAAGTGGTATGTTCTTTTTTGTAAGGATTTATACAAAGGGGAGACAAAACCCCAGCATGTTTTAAGTTAACCAAGGTCAACTATATGCCCATCATGTTTTGATGATCCCTTAGACATTTGTTGAATAAATAAAAATCATATGCCATAAAATGCAAACAGAAAGAAGAATCTATGAATGGGGAAAAAAACTGACTAAGGGTATTATGAAAAAGTTTATTTTAAATAGTATCTGAGATTTTTTGAAAATTTATAGTTTAATAATAATGTGTGGGGCCTACAATGCACAGTTGGTTCTAAAAGTTTTGCATATATAAACATATTTAATTTTATAGCATCTTCATGAGGCACATGGTAGCATTTCTATTTTACAGATAAGGAAACTAAGACGCATAGAGGTTATATAGCTCGTCCAAGATCACACAGGAAGTGAGTGGCAGATCCAGGCTTCAAGTGCAAACAGTGTGGCCTCAATATGTATGCCCTTCACCAATGCATTATGCTACCAGTGAAGACTTCCACCTTTTATATACATCAGAGGTAGCCAAAGAAAATAGTATAGTAAGCAGATCCTGGTTTGTTAATACATAACACTGCACAGCACTGGGCAATCCCAACAGTTCCTGAAAGGCTCAGAAAAAAGAGAGCCAGTCAGAGATCCAAATATTTCAGCTTTAGGAACTTATTTCAGCATAGACATCTGAGTTCTGCAGCTGCTGTGTATGGTCTTTTGTGTGGCCACAGGTGTTGGCTGTACTATGAGAGTACATAATGGCAGATGACAAGGCAAGCATAGTGGGGGCTGCCAGCTTCAGGGGATAATGCCAAGTTTAATACTGAAAGTAAAACATATGCATGTGCCAGTTTTCTTCCAAGTGCAATTTTTACTGAAGAAAGACAAAGTTGCCTTCTAAAGAGCATCATCTGTAGATGAGTAAAGGACGATATTGGCATAAAAATAGTAGCATGAGCTGGTTTAAAACAATTAAAATTGGGTTTAAAACCGGAGAAGATAAAGTGATAAAATCAGGCAGTTCCATCAAGGAAGGATCACTTGAAGGCAAAGCAAACAAGCATCAGAAGCTACATGTTTCAATTTTAGATAGTCAAAATGTTGCCAAAGTTTTCATATAAATTTTTTTCCAGAAAAAGGAAGAAGAAATAAGTCACACTCAGTACCTATATACAGGAAAGAAAATACCGGGTACTTTCTATGAGCAGATGCTTATATGAATCAGTATGAATAAGTGATGTTTCGATGTAAGTGGGCTGGAGGCCTCCTACTATGAGTTAAGTCATTCCATTAGATTAAACAGATGCTCATAGATGACCTGATATATGTACCATCCTAGGCATGGATTTAGAATGCAGATAGCAAAGCAGAACACAAATCCCTTCAGTACTAAGTACACTAGGAAAGTAACGTAAGAGAACTACAAAGAAAATGTTACAATCCAAATAAAGATGACTTTATGCCAGGTTTGGAACTGAGCTTCAGTTGTTTACACATTGACCAGTGGTGAGATACAGAAATCGGAATCAAGGCCATTATGACCATAATGATGATGAAGATCATCTTGTTAGCGCTGTGAAAAAAGCCTCTGTGGTCAACGTGGTGGAAACAAATGATGGAATTATTGAAGGACTAGAGCAGCATGCATTCATAACAGGAAAATAATTCGTGGCAGTTTTTAAAATCAAAGAAAGACTTCTAATGCAAAAGTCATTGTTACTGAGGCAGATGACTCTGGAGGAAAGACTTATTAAAGTCTCCAACTCCAGCTGAATGCTTCCTCATCTTTAGAAGGTCCGCTTCCTGGTTCCTCAACTGCTTCTGAAGCTTATCTCACCTAAAATAAGATACAGTTGACAGTCATTATCTTTTAATCAAAACCCAGCATCATAGGCGGATCTGACAGGTTCTAAGTAGAAGGTAGAATTTGATTTGGTGCCTAAGAAGTTCAATGTGGACTTCTAGTTAGAGGAGAAGGAAGACATTTGGGGAAAGGAAATCTAATGCGTAGAGGGAGAGGTAAAAAAGTGTAAAAGCATGCATGGTAGCAGTCCATGTTTTCTCGGATACAGACTCAGTAATGTGAAAATCTTAGAGTCTGGTAAGAGAACTGTGAGCCAAGGGACAAGATCTAAGTTTTTCTCTGACTCCCTAGACCTAGATTGGTGACTGGCATACACTCGGTGTTTGGTTCATGTAGGTAAAATGAAATAGCAGACCACTGTGCAGATAACCACACTACAGTGTAAAATCATGCTCACATTGAGGCACAAACAAGTCTTTGAGAGTTTCGGAGAAGGCAGATCATTTTGCTTAGAGAGTCAGGGAAGGCTTCAGAAAGAACATTTGACCAAGAGATCTCCAGATGAAGTGGAGGGAGAAGGGTGTTTCACAGAAAGAACAGTGAGTACAAGAGTATGAGCGTTGTTCAAATGTTAGGGTGCTCAGTATGGCTCAAGAAGAGAGAGAGTAGGAGGGACATACTGTCAGGAAGAATGAGGCTGACAAAGTTGCTTGGGACCAGTGAGAGCAGATAATGTCAGACCATGAAGGGCCTACCTAAAAATATGGATTCTGTGCCCTAGGTACGGAGGAACCACGAGTTATTTTAAAGTAGAAAAGTGGTATGACTAAAGTTTCGTTTTTCAGATTTATAACACCAAAGGAGTGAGGAGGATGAACTGGAGGTGGAAAGAGTCTGTGGACAAGAAAAAGCAACCAGGAAAGTCACAATGCAATACATAAACAAGTGAAAATGAGCGTAGTAAAACCTATATACATAAATGCTAAGAAGGTGTCAAGTACATGAGTCATCAGAGTAGGCTGGTTTTAGTCAAAATTTGCCATTTGGATTTAGAGCCAGATACTATTTTAAAGATATTTTTTCCCAAAATTTAACTTAAAATTAACAGAAATAAAATGTAGATGACTAGTTACATTAATTTATTGATTCTTACTTCTACTATATATTTCAATAAGCACTGATGGTACTAGAAAAAATATCAATAGATACATTTTCTTTATGTCATAGTACATTGTTTGTATTACTTGGTGTATCTACATGATACATCTATAGAATACAGATGATAAAGTGTCCAAGTATGCTATTTGACTTTATAATGCACTTAACATCCTGATGCAAGGAGTTTAATCTATGGTAACACTTTGCTTGCATCTTAATGTCTCCAATTTGAGGACAGACTTTAGTTGTAGGTAGATTCTTCTTCTTATTTGGTTGTCAAACTCTGTAGAATTTTGCAGTTTTACAAAGGAAAAAAATTCTGTTTTGCATATTTTCTTTCTTAGTTTGTCTACATATAATTGTATAAGATAATTAAGTTTGAGTACTTTATCAAATGTTCTCAGCCTCCCCCTCACTCACCCAAAATCACACAAAAGTTTATTTTAAGCATTTCAATATACAATATAAGAATATCCTCCAATTTAACATTTTTTTATAAAAACCCAATCATCCAGTTTCTTTCTGTTTCTTAAATGCCGAGTAGTCCTGGAGAAAAACATAAAATGGAATTAACTTGTTCCATTACAACCTGACTGAGGTCCTCACCTCTACTGAGCAAATTCTTCCACTCACCCATCGTTAAAACCCACTGTTTTCCTCAAAGCGCATATTCCAAAAGTTTTCAAACTTTCACAAATATCAAGCTGAACTTTTCCACTCCCTCAGTTAACTACATATCAGCCTACCTTTACTCAGATCATTTAACATGAGTCCTGCAACATTCTCTCAATATCAAAATGCTCTGATTACTCATCCATTCTCTCATATGTTCTTCCTGCCATCAAGAAATAATCCTTCCCTTCATCCAAGGCTGACCCTTCAAATGAGCCCATGTTTTCTATCATACTCAAAGATGTTTCTCTTTAATTATCATACTCAAAGAGGTTTCTCTTTGACCTTAAGTTTTTCCTCCTCCTTTGTCTGTACACATGACTATACACAACTAGAATTTCCCCAACCTATGAACAATCAAATTCCCTTTATAACATGAACTCTCTTGAGCCATTGGGCTAAGACTTCACCATCATATTCACTGAAAGCATAGTTTACAACACTCTTTCTACATTCTCACTCCTTATTCCTCTGCAATTCTGGTTCTATCCGTACCCACTCCACAGAATTTAACCTCCTCAAAACTTACCCTTCAATAGACCAAATCCGAGATGGTCATCCCCTTAAATTTCTCTCTGGTATCTGACACTATCTTGCACTACTTTTTGAAACATTATGCCCCCATGATTAAGTTCCATGATGCATGTTCTCTGCTTTATGTTCTTGATTCCAAGCATAAATATTTTCCATGTTTAGCCCTCACTACTCAACTCTGCAGTCTCAACATTCTCTGGGGCCAAAGCTATTTTGCCATTTCTGTAGCTATGATTTTGATGGGAATGTTTCCCAAATCCCTATTTCAATATGAACTCACACAGGAGTTTCAGTTTCTTTTTCAAACAAGTTTCCCTAAAAATACATAATGAGAGTTTGCTAATAAAGCAGATATTGATTTACACAGCATATACAGAGAATGCTAGAAATGTATACACATATTAAGAAAGGAAAACATTGTATTAAAGTTGCAATATTCAATATATACCAATAGCAAAATATGAATACAACTCATGTTTGACTTCTACAATTACAAGAAGTGCTCAAAGTGGTTACCTCAATGTCCAGATACTTCTGATGATGGCACTACTACAGGACTTGTCGCTGTGCAAAGCCTCCCAGATCTTCCCATGTGCACATCACACACAGGACCATGCAACTCAAACTCATCACAAATGTGTGCAGTTGTTAGGTGTGTTGGAGGTTCTGTGGCATACTCACACCTCAATTGGCATTGTATTGCCACAATGTTCTGGAATTTCAAATACCACTTCAAAGTGGTCTTGTGCTCCTCAAATGGCAGCTCTGTTTCTGTCATTTTCTTTGATTATCCTGTCTGTCACATGATGACACTAGCTGTCATTTGATTAATGGCATCTTTTGAGTGAACATCATACTGTACATTGCTTGCTGCCGTAATTCAACTCAACTTCAAAAAGTAATACATAGCTGCAATAAACAAAACACCCTGGTATTGGTACAAGAACAGCCATATAGACCAATGGAACAGGATGGAGATTCCAGAAGCAAAACCTCAATTTCTCAACCAACTCATCTTCAACAAAGCCTCCACCAACAACCACTGGGGAAAGGGGAATCTATTTGATAAATGGTGCTGGGAAAACTGACTGACCACATGCAAAGATTGCAACGAGATCCCTACCTATCACTATACACAAAATCAACTCTAAATGGATCAAAGGCCTAAAAGTAAAACCTCAAACTAAAAGAATCTCAGAAAACGCAGGAGACACCTTTATGGAAATCAGAGTAGGCAACCAATTCCTGATCAAAATCCCAGATGTCCATGACATAAGAGATAAGATAAACAAGTAGGACCTCATTAAACTGACAGCCTTCTGCAAAGCAAAAGAAATCATCAAGAGAGCAAGGAGACAGTCCACAGAATGAGAAAAAATGTTTTCCAACTGTACGTCAAAGGCCTAACATCCAGGATCTACAAGGAACACAAACATTCCAAAAGGAAAACAACAAACAGCCCCATTAAGAAGTGGGCAAAAGACATGAATACACACTTCTTAAAAGAAGATATACGGGCAGCCAACAGACACAGGAAAAAGTGCTCAGTCTCACTCATCATCAGAGAAATGCAAATCGAAACCACATTGAGATACCACCCAACCCCAGTAAGAATGGCCGTCATTAATAAAAGAAACAACAACAGATGCTGGTGAGGATGCAGAGAAAAGAGAACGCTTCTATGCTGCTGGTGGGAATGCAAACTAAATCAACCTCTGTGGAAAAAAGTGTGGCGATTTCTAAAAGAACTAGAAATTGACCTTTCATATGAGCCGTCTCCCTACTGGGAATACAACCAGAGTAACTCAAACCATTCTACGAAAAAGATACCTGCACACACATTTATTGCAGTACTATTCACAATAAGCAAAAACATGGGCCCAACCATGCTGCACACTCAAACTGAACTGGATTAAAAATATATATTTTTAAAAATTCTGACTTGAACCCCACAAACCTATAATAAAAAATATGAACTATCAAAAAAAAGTAGTACATATACACAATGGAATATTACACAACCATAAAGAAGGAAAAACATATGGACTTCACAGCAGTTTGAATGGTTTTAGAGTCTATAATACCCAGTGATCTATCACAGAAACAAAGAACTGAGTAACAAATGTTCTCACTCATAAGCCGACCCTGAACATTTACTATAATACTATAGGAAAGGGATGACCATAGTGGGATACTGCCAGGGTGGCAGAGAGAGGAACACAACATCAATAAGTGTACCTGATTTTTTTTTTTTTTTTGAGTTGGAGCCTCATTCGGTCGCCCAGACCGCTCCTGGCCACTGCAGCCTCGACCTGCTGGGCTCCAGCGATCCTTCCACCTCAGCCTTCCGAGTAGCCAGAATTACAGGCATGCGCTACCACGCCCGGCTGATTTTTTGATTTATTGTAGAGATGAGGTCTCGCTGCCCAGGCAGGTCTCGAACCTGCGGGCTTAGGCAATCCACTCACCTCAGCCTCCCAAAGGCGCGGGATTACAGGCTGAGCCACTGAGCCCGGCAGTGTACCTGATCTTAAACCAGATGCAGTGGGGACCAAAGGGAGGACCAAATTTTATCTGTACAGTGACCACTTGTATACCTAATCCTGAATTGTAACCCACATCTTTAAAATAAAATAAAAATTTTTTAAAGAAGAAAAATAATACATAGATAACATCCCTTAAAATGTGTATGCATTTTTTTGGCACCCCCGGTATCTGTCAGCTCATTCTTAAAAACCATGCAGTGAAGTAATTAGTAGTAAAGAGTTGTGATGTATGCATTTTCTTCAGATAAAAAGTCCAGTTGACACTGAAACAACATGGAGTTGAACAGCACAGGTCCACTTATAAGCACATTTTTTTCTTTTTTCTTTTTCTTTTTCTTCTTCTTTTTTTTTTTTTTTTGAATCGGAGTCTCACTCTGTAGCCCAGGTTGGAGTGCAGAGGCACACTCACGGTCACCCCAGCGTAGACCTGCCGTGCTGCAGCTATCCTCCTGCCTCAGCCTTCCAAGGAGCTGGAACTACAGGTGCGTGCTACCACACCCAGTTAATTTTTGACTTATTCTAGAGACGAGGTCTCACCAAGTTGCTGAGGCTGGTCTCGAACCCTTGGGCTCAGGCAATCCACTCACCTCAGTCTCCCAAAGTGCTGGGATTACGGGCTGAGCTACCGAGCTCAACCCACATTTTTTTCACGTTGAAAAAATTTTTGGAGACCTATGACAATTAAAAAATAATTATAGATGTACCTCATAACCTTAAAATAACAAAAAAAAACAAAGAAAAAGTTAAATATGGTATGAATGACTAAAATACATGTGAATACTAGTCTATGTGTCATGTACTGCCATAAAATATACACAAATCTATTATAAAAAGTTAAAATATATCAAAACTAACACACAAAAAACAGATCTCAGGTCGTACATATCTCTGTACATACCTCTATTCAGTTGGGAGAAATATAAACAAAGATGCCATATTAAATCATAACTCCCTATAATTAACTATAGAAATACTATACTACTGTAATAATTTTGTAGCCATCTCCTGTCACTATTGAGGTGAGCTCAAGTGTGGCAAGTATCTCCTTAAAACAACACATGAGCCTAATCGTTTCCACATGAGCAGGTCTTCTCTCCAGTAAGTTGCTTATTGTAGAAACAGCAATTGCCTGTGGTTCTTGCATATTTTTCATGTTTGGTACAATATCATAACCCTTGGAAAATACCATGGGACCCATACAAAGTCCCACAAGTGACGCTGGAAGTGCATTACTAGAAAAGTCATGACTACAAGCGAATGTTGGAAATTGTTTGGTACGTGTGGTAGATTGAGGCTTGCAGCTGTGGCCACTGTCATTTCAGACAGACAATTCTTCTTGTAAAGAGAATGTGTAAAACAATGCAGTACTGTAAATGTGTTTTCTCTTCTTGATAATTTTCTTCATAACACTTTCTTATCTCTAGCTTACTTTGCAGTGAGATGACAGTATGTAATGTGGGTAACATACAAAAATATGTATTACTCAACCGCTTATGTTATTGGTAAGGATTCCACCTAAGAGTAGGTTATTAGTAGTTAAGTTTTAAGAGAGTTAAATTTATATACAGACTTTTGGTTGCATAAGGAATGGGTTCCCCAACCATCACATTATTCAAGGGTCAATTGCATGTATTATCCATGAAATGTATATATATGTGTGTGTATATGTGAGCATATGATACATTTGTGTGTGTAAAATATTAACAAAAGGTACATTTGTATAAAGAGTATATGGCTCTTTTTGTATTATTTTTGTTTGTTTGTTTGTTTGTTTGTTTGTTTTTTGAGTTGGAGTCTCACTCTGTCACTCAGACTGGAGTGCAGTGGCCGCTCCCGGCCACCGCAGCCTCGACCTGCTGGGCTCTGGCGATCCTCTGAGCCACCGAGCCCGGCTTATTTTTGTTTTTAAACTTGTCCATAAGTTTAAATTACTTCCAAAAATTTTGAAAATGTGTGGGATGTCGCAAAAGTACTAAGAAAAAACTTCATAGCTTTGAAGACATTTATTATAAAGTAAGAAAATTGGGTACAAGTAAGCTAAGCTTTAACTCAAGAAGCTAAAAAAAGAAAAACATCATAAGTCTAAACATGCTACATGAATTAAATAATATAGATAGCCGGGCTCGGTGGCTCAGCCTGTAATCCCGTGCCTTTGGGAGGCTGAGGTGAGTGGATTGCCTGAGCCCACGGGTTTGAGACCTGCCTGGGCAGCGAGACCTCATCTCTACAATAAATCAAAAAATCAGCTGGGCGGTAGCGCATGCCTGTAATTCCGACTACTTGGAAGGCTGAGGCGGAAGGATCGCTGGAGCCCAGCAGGTGGAGGCTGCGGTGGCCGGGAGCAGCCACTGCACTCCAGTCTGGGCGACAGAGTGAGACTCCAACTCCAAAAAAAAAAAAAAAATAAATATATATATATATGTATATATATATATGATAGAGATATAGAGAGAGATAGACAAGGGCAGAAATTCATATACATGATTACAAAGCCTCTGAGAATTTTCAGCTGCTATTTACTGGTGAATAGGACCCATTCTGTCCTCTACCTTTCCCTACTCCTACTTCTCATTGTTTCTTTTTTTTTAATGATTGACATCATACATTACATGTGCTTTTTTTCATGTTTGTCTAATGAAATTGCACCTTCTTACAAGTACAAGGTACAAGATAGAGCAGAGGGAGAAAGAAGAGACAAATCTAAAAGAAAAATATCAACGGTTCAAAAAAGTATTGAGCAACTATTTAGGAAACCAACAAAAAAGCACCAGGTGGATTTTGATTTTGTATAAAGCAAGGAGTCAGATTCAAAAAAAGTAGATGAACCAGCTTTATAATAATTTAACTTATAGTTAATATTAAAATCCATGTTTAGCCATGAATGACTATAATATTAAATTAATATATATATAATTAACAAACTATAAAAATATAGAAAGTTTAAACTATTACTCTTGGTTTTAACAAGCATATCATTAAAACTAAGAGTATAGTTAAAATTATCATTAAAAATAAGGATATGGGGGATTTAAATAATATACTTAATATATTTAGTAAGATATAAAAGTAATGACACTTCAAAGAAGAATACATATTCTCTTCTTTTTTTATAAATGATATGGCACATTTCTAAAAATAAAATTTTATTTTAAGTCACAATGAAAATTAATAAATTCCAGGAAAGTAAAAATTATAGAAGCCATGTTTGCTAATATGTGGATAAATAAATATATACTAATAGCAAAAACTTGAGCAGAAATCAAGGCTTATTTAAATTTATTTTTTAAAATATGAAAAAAATTAGGCAAAAAGGAAATTAATAATTTAACGACAATTTAAAACAAAGTCTAAACATGGTGACATAAATTAAATAATAATAATAATACCAAAATAAAATGGAAACCAAAATAACATCTTAAATAAAGAATCATAGCAATACTGAGATATAAATTTATAGGCAAAGTATGTTATTAAACAGTAAAGGATAAAAATAGATGTACTACTGTACAATTAAAAACAGCACAAAAGAATTCTAAGATGGAAATATGAAATCATAAAAAATAAAAGCAGAAATTGAAAGACTAAGAAAAAGAGAATCATTTAATTCAATAACTTTTTTTCAAAAAGACAAATGTGTTTTAACATTATCTAGAAGTAGAATTAATATTTGAAATTAACAAAAATACTTAAAGGTATTGGCTGGTAAAAGCCGGAAACAGATGTCTCCTTGGCAGATGTTAAAATGTATATGATGAAAATATTCAAGGAAAGGTATTTCTGATCCAAAATGTATAGGCATAACAGTACAAAAGAACATTATATACAAAAATATGAATTATATTTACATGTTTAGTGAAAGATAAGGGTTGCATTCCAGGTCAGTTGAAAGTTTTGAATTACACAATAAATAGTGCTTGGTCATTTGACTACTTGAAAAAATGAAATTAGATTTGTGCATCCTATCCATTATCACAGCACGTTATCAGTATATATTAGTTTTCTTTGCTTGCTGTAATAAATGCCCATAAACTTGGTGGCTTAAACAGCACACATTTATAGTCTCAGAGTCCTGGATGTCAGAAGGAAAAATTAGTTTTTCTAGGCCAGCATAGAAGTGCTGGCCGAGCCAAGCTCCCGCTGTATGCTCAAGAGGAGAGCCCACTCCTCACCTTCTCTGTCTTCTACAGCTGCTTTGCGTTCTTCAGCCCTTAGATGCTTCCTGCATCTTCAAGGCCTGCAGCACAATGCCTTCAAATCCCTCTGTCGCATCATCACTTGCTTTCAACTCCTCTGTTTGTGTGTGATCTCTTTCTGATGGCTCTTACAAGGACACTTGTGATTACAGTTAGAACTACTCGAATAATCCAGGATAATCTCCACATCTCAAAATCCTTAATTTAATCACATCTGCAAAAACCACTTTTTCATGTAAGATAATAGTCATAGGTTACAGAGATTAGGATCTGGATATTTTGGGGGGTCATTAATTAACCTACCATGTAATGCAGTAAATTTTTTTTTTAATAAATATTTTTTATTATGGTATTGTGGGGTACAGTTAAGGGTTAGGTATACAAGTACGTTTCATTCAGGCACCCTGTTGATAAGAGGTGTTTCCCCGTCCCCAGACAGATATTTGCTGCCATTGATCCCTTCTCCCCCCTCCCCCCCATAGTTTCCCATTACTGTCAGTCATTTTCTTACAGTATTACATTGGATGTTAAAGGTTCGTTGTATGAGTGAGAACATGTGATACTCAGATTTTTGTTTCTGTGAGAGGTCACTCAATATTATAGACTCTAGTTCCATCCAGGTTGCTGCAAAATTCATGATTTTGTTCCTTTTTATGGCGGCGTAGTATTCCATCATGTATATGTACCACATTTTTTTAATCCAGTCCTCTTTTGATGGGCAGCATGGTTGCTTCTAGGTTCTTGCTATTGTGAACAATGCTGTGATAAACATACGTGTACAGGTATCTTTCTTATAGAGTGATTTGAGTTCTTCAGGATATATTCCCAGTAGGGGGATTGTGGGGTCATATGGGAGGATGATATTTAGAGCTTTTAGGAATCACCACACTGCTTTCCACAGAGGTTGCACTAGTTTGCACTCCCACCAACAGTGTAGAAGTGTTCCCTTTTCACCACACCCTCTCCAGCAACTGTTATTTTTTGAGTTGTTGATAATTGCCATTCTGACTGGAGTTAGGTGGTATCTCAGTGTGGTTTTGATTTGCATCTCCCTGATGATTAGTGAGGTTGAATATTTCTTCATGTGTCTGTTGGCTGCTCGGATGGCTTCAGCGCAGGATGCCCACAGGTTGGGCAGCAAATATTTAAACATACAATCTGAAGGCATGCTAGAGAAACTATATACATATTTATATACATATTTTTGTTAGTTTAGCTGAAGAAAATATGACTAGGCATAAAAACAAAGAAAAAATAGCAAAAAATAAATGTGACAGTTAAATAGTATGAAAACAAAATCAGCAGGCAAATGACTACCAGGAAGAACCATTTTACTATATTTGACTAGAAATAAATATAAATTGTGATTCCAGATCAATATGAAATAAATCCAATTATAAATGTATACAAAATACCATGAACCGTCATTTCATAAAATGAAAAACTTATGAACAGTCAACAGATATATAGAATATTTTCAACCTTATAGTAATCAAAATGAAATAATATATATACTTACTTAAAAGAAAATATCTTTTTCTGATAATGACACCCAACTTTATCAAGGGTTTAGGAAATAGAGCTTCTCAACTACCATCCCTGGGAATATATTAATTTGCACAAATGTTATTGTACAAATTTTTTTAGAGACTTTGGTAATACAGAAGAAAACTTACACTCAGAACTTCTATTTGTCAGAATTTCCTTAAGAAAATAATCTGAAATTTGCATAAGGACATATTATAAATGCAATATAAATAAAATATATTCATAATGATTTAATTAGAAAGTATTTGTTATTTATTAAATACTACAGCATATGCTAGTTTAGTATTTTATGAATAGTAACTAACAATTCTATCATAAAATAATTTTTCCCATTTTAAAGATGAAGAAACTGAGACTCAGAGAGACTAAGAAAGTTGTTACAAATCACTTAGTTACTAAAGAATTGGTTCCTATATCTATATATTAAAGAGGGCAAGCATAACAGTAAAATCTCTTCACTTAATCATGACGTTAGGATATTCATTACACTAATCTTTACTAGAGTAAAATAACACTTAAATGTGTAAAACCAGTATTCAAAAATCATATTATGCAGCCATAAAGAAGGACAAATATATGGACTTTGCAGCAACTTGGATGGATTTCGAGTCGATCATACTCAGTGACTTATCACAGAAACAAAGAACTGAATTCCATATGTTCTCACTAATAAGGTGAGCTTGAACAATTATATTGCTGTAAGAAAGCGATTAGCAGCAGTGGAAAACTGTCAGGAGAGGGCGGGGTGGGACTGACAATTGGGGGAAACTGCTAGGGGAGGAAGGGGCATACCTCATCAACAAGGGTACCTGCATAATCGGTGTTTATATACCTAACCCTTAATTGCACCCCACATCTTTATGATAAATAAATAAATTTTAAATAAATAAATAAAATCATATTGTATCCATATACTAGGTAGAAATAAATAATCGTATTTTCAAAACATTTTAAGAGTATATCAAATTTGTCTCAACATTAATAAGAAGAAAAAATTAGATCTCAAATAGTATATTCTTTGTGGTGGATGTGTGGATACATACATGATAAATAGTAAAGAGAGAGACTGATTCATACACTAGATGGCTTGCATTTGAAGTCCAGGCCGACCACCAATCATATAGGATTGTTATGAAAATAAGGTGAGATAATTCATGTAAACTATTTAGCAGAGTACAAGGTACATAGGATTGTTCAACAAAACACATAGTGGAATGGA
This sequence comes from Carlito syrichta, assembly GCF_000164805.1. NCBI lineage: Eukaryota > Metazoa > Chordata > Mammalia > Primates > Tarsiidae > Carlito > Carlito syrichta. The sequence continues at coordinate 714,255 of NW_007252175.1, read as the reverse complement.
AGTTCCGTGAACCTCCATTTCCAAGGTTTGGAAAATTCCAAGGATTGCTGCACTCAGTGTATGATCCCTTTTTACAAAGCAGAGAGCCAGGTGTGAAAGTCTGTACTCAAACAACATTTATGAGTAGACTTTACTGAATTGCTTGGGATTGTAAAGAGAGGTAGTATCAGCACCACGAGTTACCAGTTTAGCATAATTTCTGCTCCTGTCCCCTAGAAAGTCTTTCTAATCTCAAATTGTATTTTGGATAAACCTGTGCCCAAATGTTCAACTGCCACTACATCAATAGGGAGTTCTTTTGGTCCTACATTCACATGGTACCCAGGTATATACCGGGAAAAGAGGCTTTAGTGGTGGCCAATGACAGCATATAAACACATGCACGCACACACTCACATACACTCATACACACATAGAATGTTATAAATGAAAAACATGCTCCAAATATTAATGATGCTTACTTCTAGAATTAATATTATAGATTATTTTAAATTTTTTCTTATATTTTTATTTATTTTACAATTGCTCTTCAATGAACAAGTATTGTATTCATAATCAGAAAAAAAAGTTTTAAAATAAAGCAAAGTAGTATGTAGTAAATTTAAGAAAATATTCCTTCAAAGTGCATGATTTTACTGTCATTTGGTTATAAGCTTCAGTTAGCTAGAAAATTTTATTTACATGGGATGATTTGCAAAATTGCTTAATAATTGAAGGCAAATAACAATATTAGAGTCTATCGCTCCCCATAGAGAAGAAACATTCGAATGCATTTAATTTTCATGTGTCCTGCCTTACATTCTTATATTTTATTTAAATAAATAAAGGCTATGATCAACTGATTAAATAAGTCCCCTTCATCTTTATACATGACTATTCAGGAAACTCCTTAAAGTCATTTTAATGGTGCCGAAAATGATAGATTGTTCCAATAAAATATCTTTGCTTTAAAAAACTTTATTGCCAGGCTTGGTGGCTCAGCCTGTAATCCCAGCACTTTTGGAGGCCGAGGTGAGTGGATTGCCTGAGCCCACGGGTTTGAGTCCCGCCTGGGCAACTGGGCGAGACCTCATCTCTATAATAAATCAAAAATTAGCCGGGCTTGGTAGCATGTGCCTGTAGTTCCAGCTACTTGGAAGGCTGAGGCGGAAGGATCGCCGGAGCCCAGCAGGTTGAGGCTGCGGTGGCCAGGAGCAGCCACTGCACTGCACTCCAATCTGGGTGACAGAGTGAGACTCCAACCCAAAAAACAAAAACTTTACAGCTCAAACGCCACCAAGATGAAGCCTGAGTTCATGGAAAAGTGGCAGAGGGCCTGAAAAAGTTCTGCTTCTCCATTCCATTTGAGTCCATTTCACACATTGAAATGACAACCATTTATCTCAATCATTTTCATCACAGGAATAATAAATGTACAATAACAACCACACAACATTACTTCTTAGAACTCTTCAGATGAAAGTAACAAAACTCCTTACAGCTAGTGCACAACAGTGCATCATAGATCTTAAGAGAGAGCTCAGGAAGAGAAAGAGGCCAAGATCTGAAGAACTATCAGGTTCATGGAGTAGGCCCTTCTTCTGCTTTGTTCTTCTCTTCATTTTCTTATAATTCCCTGTATTTCAAGAGTGGCTCAAAGATAGTCACTCTACTGAGGTTAAGCCAGACTGAACTAGGTTAGGTCCTCTTAGTTTTTATTCCAAAGTTTTAGAAAAAAGAACTCAGATTGCCCCAATTTGGTAAGGAATTCTCCTTGTCCAACAATTGAAGACAATGAATCCCTCGCATGCAGTCTTCACACATGCTTGTAAAGGCCTTTTTGCTTTTGTGACTTAGAATATTATTTCATTATAAATTCAGGAATTCCTTTTATGGATTGGAAAGAGGATCATCGTGCGCTATGCACAACTCTCTAAAGAGATACTTGACAATTGCTTCTCAAGTTTCATTAAATGAGTAGAAATAAAACACTAACTAGAGGGGGAACTATTTAAGAACACAATTAAGTATACAAGACATTTTTAAAGATCCCATCGGTGTTACGTAGTATAGATCTCTGCTCATGCTCCATTTATAGGATCATGATGAGGCAGGTTAGACATAGATAGGCCAGTCTCTTGTAGACAGGTCTAAATTAAAATAGGGTAAGCATTCAGACATCTTTCTTATCGGTACATGACGAACAGTCCTGCCAGACCTCATCACCTTGAGGGCTGGAATGTGGATCTACCAGGGCAGTAAATCACATAAACAATAAGGAATTATCCAACACACAGACATGATGTTCTAAGAAAAGCCCAAATCTAATTAGGCAATAACTTTCATTATTTGGAAGGTTCTAAATTATTTTGAACCATCTAAATAATTCAAGTTATCACCACACTCCATCCTGGTATCAATACTAAGCTAACTGTAGAAGGGTGAAACATATTCACATTTATATACAATAGCTTGCTGTTACGGATTTTGAAAAATCAGTCATTTCTGCTCAATGGTAGTTATTTCAAAGCTACGAATGGCTTCTTTCAGTGGGGAATATTACAATGACTGAAGGAATTGATTGAAAGAGTAAAAATATTAGGATATTTAATTGTGGAACACTGACTATTTCTCAAAGAGATAAGTTGCAACACACTGAGTTTTACATGTACCCTGACTCCTTGCTACCCTGTTCTCCACATGTGTAGCCTTCTCCCAGGCTTTTAAGGCCTTATTCTTTTGGCTACCTAACACTATTTCATTATTTGAAATATAAACTTTGCCAACTGCCAAGAACAGGAAAAAAAAAAGTCAAGCTTATAGAATATTGGTATAATTGATGTAGGATGCAGGCTCTTGTGTCAGCAGAAGAAAAAAAAAAGTGACAGACTGAGTAACAGAAATGTGAGCTATTCCAAGGAACTTGAGTATCTAATAATCGGATCAATTAATGATAATCTCTATTTTGTTGGATAGAACTATTATTCAACATCACAAACTATAGAATATCCATTTCATATAGAAGATGAGCTGTAGTCTTGCAGACAAATTCACTGGTTCTCCATCATCTTGCAAAAGAATTTAGCTCATAATTTATATTCTACTTTAAATGTTGCCCTTAAAGTTATTTAAATCATATTTCATTTTTAGGTATTGTGTACAAAGAAGGACAAAACGGTATAAGTGTTCCAAGATAACAAAATTTAATGAAGATTTATAACCTAAAGGAAAAACATCGTTATTGTTGAAAGTGATAAGCCTCACTAAAAATAATGACTCTTCCTTTTTGTTCTTATTATTTCCCAATTGAGGTGTGAATTTGTATTACACATTTTACAAGATGAAATAAAAGAGAAGTAATCATAACCATAATTCAACCATGAAAAATGATGCAAGCTAGTCCGTAGGGAGCTTGGTACACTCCAAACACTGACATTCCTTGTCTACCTTCCAAAAATTTAACCATGATGTGTCTACAGATTTAAACAGTTTAAAGTGACAAAAAGAAAAATAGCAGGATACTGTTTTGTCACCCTTTGTTTTCACACACACACACACACACACACACACACACACACACACACACACACGCACACACACACCTGATGTTCAGACTGTAACTCATGTCGGTTTTATCTAATTCATCTTGTCAGTCGCCATTAAGATTTGACTCAAGTTCAAACAGTGAAGGACAAAAATAATGAGCTGATTTTTAAATCAGTTTCAAAACTGATGCTATATTTAAGTTGCTAATAACTTTTGATCTTTATACTGATTTAATCATAGGAACTTGAAAATCTGCATTTGTCTCTTTCAATTTAACGTTTTCCACAAAACCCTTTGAAAGTGTTAACATGAGTCAGGAGTGATACATGTTTCCCCCGGGACCCTATTCTGTCATGTTGTTCCTCTGGAATTTCTAGGGTTCATATCCCAACCTGAAATCCCCGCATACAACACTCCATTCAACAGAGCCATTTTAACTGCTTCTACTCACCCATACCCAATCTTGTTCTTTTCTCTTCCACATTTTGGAGTCTAAGTTTCTACATTAGTAAATGGCATGCCTACTTACTTTTTATTTTGATTCACAATTTCTGGGGTACATGTCATTTTATATTGGTAATAATTGTGCTGCTCACAGAAACAAAATCTAATGCCTCTTATAAAGAATTTGTGTTAGTTTCTAGAGGAAAAATAAAACTATTATCTTCTTGATATTCCCTCAGTTTACCCATAAGTGTAATTCAACTCATAGTCCTTCTAAAAAATTACTTACAAACTCCACAAGGATTAGATATACAAAAATATGCAGGATAATTTCTGCTTACTTTTAAAGCTCTGGTGAACTCAAGAGTAAATCATACCCAGATGGCCTAGAAAGAGTGATAAAAAAAAAGACACCCACCCAAGCAAAAAAAGGGAGGCCTTTATTTCTTCACTGGAGATTTGTTTATTTTACAATTAACAAAGGGGTATTAGACTTTTTGAGGAATTTTTGCTTAAGGATTCAGAGGAGACAGTGGCCCTTTGTTCACTATAAAACAAACAAATCTGAAGCAGAAGACGGTGCCTAGGAAGATTCATCTTGTTTTCCAGAGCATGGATGAAAGCTCGCAACCTGTTCCCCTGGCTGAATTGGAGACCTGTAATGGTCCGATTAGGGTGGATATACTTTGGGTCTGGATCTGAGTTTTCTTCTCTTCCTTTAACACTATTCCTTGACCTGCACAGTTCAGACACCTTTCCCGTAGGAAAACATATCTGACTTGTGTTTCTTTCCCTCAGGATAGGTCCAGATATTTACTAATTAATCTCACAAATTAATCAGTGCTAACTTTTTAATGGATAATTCTGAGTAATGTACAACCTATTAGAATTGTTGGATGGAAACAGAGTTTCTTAGAAATAAAATTCCATAACCAGGAGTTTTTATGCTAAGAAATTCTCAAGTTCTTTGAGGCTTTGAAAATGTGTGCTTTCATTTCAATCATAATAGTAGAAAGTTAATAAGACTTATTAGGTATTCCCTTATAACCAATAGTGCATGATTTCAATGTTTCTGTCAATGTGTGAATTTTTTTGTATCAAACCAAGCAAAATTACAGAGCTCAGCTTTTGAAGGTGATGTTTCTCACAATAAGATCCGTGAACTCCTGGAAGTCTAAAGATATTATTTGGGTTCTGTGATTTCTCAAGTTGAAGAAACACTCCCTTAACCTGAAGACTAAATCAAACATAGAAGGGAGGTATGGATTTAGACACTTTAGTAGGTAGATACTTGGTGTCCTTCTCAGATCACACAAAGGAACTGCTTTCTCCTCCTCTGCATAAGCCCTCTGTGACTTTTTACAGATGGAAGAATAAGACTGGTGTGTTATAGAAAGGTTAGGCACTTCAAGTGCAAATAGATCTGGCTCAAGTTAGAGTTCTGGCTTCAGCAGTCACTGGCTGGCTACTCAGTTTTATAAACCTGACATAAGGCTGAGCATAGAGTGAAAGGGAATACGTATAAAGTTGTATCAATATGCAACTCAGTATCTTTCTTCCAATAACTGCTTATTAAAGACTAGGTTCACTTTCCTCGAAGATGAGCTTAAAATTGAGATCTTCTAAAACTAAATTCTTTTTTTTTAACCTATATAATTCTGTGCTTCCCTGGAAGAAAATCAAGAGTAAAATAATTCATGGAGAAATGTATTTATGTCTCTTTTTTTTCCCCAAAATATATCGTTGTCAATGAAAAACAAAAATATAGCTACTAGCTTAACCAGTGAAGTAAGCTAAAAGGCACTTTTGAACTCATCTAGGAGAAACAGTTTAATGTATGCAGTTCTCAAACACTTGGGAAAGTTGAAATACAAAATGAAGGGAACACAAAGTCACATCATCTCGTTTCCAGAGTCACTTTCTGTCTTAGCCCCTCACAGCTGTTACACTGGGAATTATCCAATTGCACACAGATAGATCTCTTTCCATTCATTTGGATAATTCTGAATTCCTTTCAGAGGAAGCATAATGCCAGCGCAGAAGTATAAAGACTCAATAACGGTCATCCTAAGGAGGGATTCAACCAACCGGAACAGCTGCTCATCAGAAACTCCGCAAAGATTTCTTTATCATCCATAGGTTTCTTCCTAACATACTTGAAATTCCAAAATATGTTGATTATTTTTTTTTCACTCAGGCATAGCATTAAAACACGTTATGTATGAATTATGCTATTTTAGAATGACAGAGGATCTTGAAATAAAAAGAGATAAAACAGCTTTTGGATATAGGCACACACTCACACACACATACATATATGATTTAAAATCTTACCAGTCTATTTCATAATTGAAGCTAAAAGGTCAAGGGACAGAATTATTTTGAAAAATGCACCAGCAACTAGTTTCACATTACTCAACTCAGTGGGGCTGCATTAAAACAGATTAATCATTTGAGTGTCGATTTAAATGTAGCAGAATTATTAGAGCAAGATGAACTTGAGTGCCAGCCTGCCTGGATTTATAGTCTGACTTGGCCTCCTATACCTGTGTGGCCTTGGATTACTGAATCTCTCTGTACCTCAGCCGATAGGTCAAATAAAGACAACAATACCACCTTCCTCACATGGTTGTTTTGTTAAGACTTATTGAGTCCATCTATGAAAAGTGCTTAGAACAGTACCCCAGTCATCATAAGCATTATGAAAGTTATAATTGTCTTAATAAAGACCAATAAGTCTTATTAACCATATCCCAGAAATGTGTTCCTATCCTGTTTTTTGTGAATTGATGACAATATAATTTAGTGGCCTTATAATCAGAATCAATTTGGAAGATTTAAGTTTAAAAACATTTTCTGTAAACCCCTCAACATTTCTATAATTTACACACAGATTTCATCAATAGCTATTCAAAATTCACATTTCTTAATAAAATATTTAATTCAGTATGCATTCTTGAATATGAGCATTTCACTGTCTAAATACCATGAGTGCAGGAGTCTAGCCTTTCTCATATTTGCAACTCTGGTGGTTAGCACAGTGCTGGGCCCCTGTAGTCATGCAGTGAATACATGCTGCTTGAATTAGCTATTTTGTAAATGGTGGATTTTTAGTAAATAGCAGATGGGCTCAGGGGCTCAGACTTTTTGTGTACAAATCATCTTTTCTACTATACCTCAACAAACTATCCATTTTTCGCAAGTAAATTATGCAAAGTTTAAATTTTTCAAGCCTTTCTTACATCCGAGGTTCTAACCACACTCTCCTTAATTAAGCCTTTTTCTGGCATTTAAGAAAATCTGTGTTGTAAGACAAAGACTTTCTAAAACAAAATATAATGTCTTTTTTACAAAGAAAAAATCATTTTTTTAAAAAAAACAGCTTAACATTACTTATAGGAAAAAGTACAACACTGATTCACAAATTAGAGATTCTGATTCAGTGGATATGGGGTGAGGCCCAGGAATCTGCAGTCTCAGGCACTGTATATGATTCTGGGTACCAGGGTTTGGGAAACACTGAGGCAGTAATAATAAAATCTCACATGTATTGAGCCCATGCAATGTTCTGGCTACTGTTTAAATGTTCTACATATATTAACTAGTTTAATACCTCAACACATCCTTATGCCAGAATTTAAACCCATGCATTCTATATCTACAGTCTGGGCTCTTGCTGGTGAGCACCATAAGGTATTCGGGCTCAGAGAATCAGGAAAATCAACTAGTCTTTGAACTTCAATTTTCTCATTTGCAAATTCAAAATGTATTCATCTGTGGTGAGCAATGAATGAGGTACAATTCATCAATGCATACTGAAAGTGTTTTTGCACATACTTTTAAATATGCATATGTTGAGTATTGCTATTAGATTGATCAATTATATCAATCTGAAAGACAATACCTATTATTTTTAATATCAGATGGGAAATAAAAGCAAGTCATGACATGAGCAAATGAAAATGATAAATAGAATGCTAATTAATATTGGTTTAAATCATTGCTACATAGTAATAAAAGGACAGCAATTGTTTCTTAGGAGGTCATGGCTAATCATTACCATCAGATATTCCTAAAACATAAACTTGGCACATGTTAAATTTTTAGTGTTTCCCATGGGAAACTTACTTTATAAATCAAGTCATGCTCACATCTTTCAGGTTATATGATAATAAAAAGTTACCTGTATCATATTTGAAATGTGTTATAATGAATAAATATAAAAATAAGGTTATATGATAATAAAAATTACCTTATCATATTTTAAATCTGATCGATAGCCTTTTTAACAATTATAATCTACTTTTTACTCTGGTACTAAAGTCAGATAATTAAAACTAAAGGAAATGGTGACAAACTCTTAATTTAATCTTCATAAATTGCCAATGGCATCAATTTACTAGGATAAAAGTATTCATGCCTAGAATTGAATATCTACTATTAGCCATCAATTTTTGACCTGTTTTATAAAATATCTATGCCCCCATTATGACTCCTAAATCATATTATTGAGTAGAATCTTCTATTACAGAGGATTATCTCAAGTCATAATGAAAGTGAAGCAATAAATTGCTTATTTTCATATTTATTCATTATAACACATTTCAAAATTGAATCATTTCAGCAATGTAGATTCTATATCTCAATAGATTATTGATTTGTGAAACAATTAGCTTTATTATTCCTGAACTTCTCCTTATGTGAATTATATAGGTGAAAGGTAACACACTAAACAGTATCCAAGAACTGGAGTACAATTATTCATTATTTAACCAAAAATTGTGATGTGCTAATATTGTATTATGTATTGTACTAGATTCTGGGGATTAAAAGATAAATAGAGCCTGTAATCCCATGCCTTTGGGAGGCTGAGGTGAGTGGATTGCCTGAGCCCGCGGGTTCAAGACCCGCCTGGGCAGCGAGACCTCATCTCTACAATAAATAAAAAAAATCATCCGGGTAGTACATGCCTGTAATTCCAGCTACTTAGAAAGCTGAGGCGGAAGGATTGCCGGAGCCCAGCAGGTCGAGGCTATGGTGGCTGGAAGCGGCCACTGCACTCCAGTCTGGGTGACAGAGTAAGACTCCAACACACACACACACAAAAAGATAAATAGTATGGGGAAAATTCTTTTGCCCCAGTCAAGGTCTTTTATTACATGTATGTGGGGGTTTTTTTTGGCGGGGGGGGGAAGACTTGTTGTTTTACTTTTTTGTAAGGAAAGCTTAAAATAATGTTGCCATTACTCTGCAGGGGAAACTCTGTTAGAATCTTTATTCCACAAAACAGTGGTTTTAATTGAACCATTAGCAATTTCACTGTGAATTAGTCTGTAAACATACTATTGCGTTGCCTCTTGGACTTTCAGGAAAAAAAGAAATGGACTCCCTTAAGCAAAGAGAGATATCTCCAGTGAAATGGTAAACAGAGAGCTATCAGCGCCAACACTCACCCCCATGGACAAAGGTATTGTTCTCAGACTCTCCCAGCTTCTCCTTAGAAAGGGAAGCCGAAAACCATTCCTCCTTAGTGTATATTTTAAAGTTTTACGGTGGTTTCCATTCTCGCCACTCTGGTGGAAAAAAGCAGAGAGATTCTAACCTGGTAAACCAAACCAAAGACGACTAATTGAACACTTATCTCAGTTCCAGAACTGATAGAAACCCGTGTGTGTGTGTGTGTGTGTGTGTGTGTGTGTGTGTGTGTGTGTGTGTGTGTGTTAAAGGAATCTAAAGGCATTTGACTGTAATAAACCCACACTCAAAATAATTAATAAATGATGATATGAATCTTTATAATATAGATTTGAGTAGGCAGAGTAAATGTGCACCACTGAATATTTTCTCTAATTAATTAAAGCTACATAAAGCTGTATTATTTGGGCAAGGCTATGTTAAATCCTCTGACATACATAGAAAACATGAGACATTGATCCTACAACCAGAGAGTTTAGAGAAATTCAAGACCTTTTCAAAAGGAAAGGGTTTGTCTACAACACAGGACAGTTTAGAAGAGGTGAAGAATTCTGTTCAAGAATTCTGTTCTACAAGTTTGTAAACAGGAGTGTTGATGAAAGGTGGGAGAAACATGTAAATATTGTCAATATCACACAACTTTAATATTAAAAATGTTTAGGTACTGTTTTTTCTAGAATAAAAAGATGACTAATGATGGCAGTTTGAGGTTATTTTATTATTTTTTTTAGCATTAGTACTGAAAATGTCTTTAGCATAATCTGATCCTATTCAATGATGATGAACACATTGCCCATTACAAAGGGCTTGTCCCTCAACTGAAAGACACATGGAATTAGTTCATATTTGATCAGTAAAACGAAGTACCACTGCTGACAACAAAAAAATGTTCAGTGAAAAACGAGAAATTGAATGACCACATCCCCTCAAATTTCATTTTTAATAATAGATTATGTATATTACATATATATATACATATTTATTCTTTGTGTACCTTTGATTGGGGAAAATAATCACTAGTGCTCATTTACTGTGCTTGTTCCAATTACATTATAAAGGTTCATATCGTAATTTATTAATTATTTTGAGTGTGAGTTTATCATAGAACCAAGTGCCTTTAGACCCCTTTACAGAAAAAAAAATGATTTGCAGCAGTTCTGGAACTGAACTGAGATCGGTGTTCAATTATTTGACTTGGTTTAGCAGGTTAGACTCTCTCTACTCATATCACCAGAATGGCAGGAACAGAAACCACTGTAAAGTCTAAAACATACACTAAGGAAGAGTGTTTTACAGCTTCACTTTCTAAAGAGAAGCTGGGAAAGTTGGAGAACAATGTCTGTCTCCAAAATGACTTTCAAATCTTCTAAACCAACCCATAAAACTGTATGTGACGGTTCTAAAATTGAGAAAATTAAGACATTCTATGACAATATCAGTTACTTTCAATGAGCAGCTACTGATATCTATGCAAAAACATAATCAGAAAATTGTGACTTTCCATTATTAGCCAGTATCTTCAGGACTGGTTAGATGAAAAACCAGAAATTGGTACTGAACTAAGACAATTAACTGACCCTTGAACAATCTTATTGTTTTTATAAAATATATAAATGTGAAGACTAGACAGTGACATGAAGATTGTGTTAAGAAAGCTGAATAATTAATGCTGGAATTCTTAAGCCATAGTCTGTGAGTTTAGACATCTACAAGTTAGATAAAACTATAAGGTAGACATTCCTAGAGGCACACAGGTAGATAAAAGAAGATAATGGGTTCTACCCTCATTCTGAAGCTAAAATCTGACCAAAAGATAAATAACCAGTTTCGAAACAGAGAACCTAAACTTTTTGGCATCATAGATGGAACTGATAAAGACTAAAAGGCATCAAAAACAACAAAGACAAATGAAGATGCTGATTCTTTGATGTGTTGAAAGATAGACCTACAGAAATCATAGTATGCTTCCAATCCTGTGGAATTGCATCTAAGAGGATCACTGAGAGCAGAATCGTATCAATGGCTCAAGGCTGATGTTAGAACTCACACTGTTGAGGAAGCTTTCCACGACGACTCAATCCCCTATTGAATTTTGTCTTCTCCAAACCCATCTAGAACATGAAGACTCTGACACCAATTATAACATTTATGTATGCCAAGCAAAATGCATATTTAAAGAAATGTTCAAAGTGTTCAGAGATAAGGCATGTGAGTCCTTCTGCTTCTGCTTTATTCTTGGAACCTAATTTGCCTTGGTACTAGATGCAAAGAGCCATTAATTAACTTGCCCTGTGACCATGAGCTGCTCTACCTCTTTGGGTATTGGTTTTTCAGCTGGAAAATATTAGAGGCAATCATATCCAAAGCTCATTACAGCTCCAAGAATCCAAATTCTCACTTCTGTTGACATAACTTAAAAGAGAAACACAAAAGATGATACTCTGACCTGTTGAAGTGAAATTTAAGCTTACATAAGCAGATTCTCTAAATGGGTGTCTTTAATTTCGTTGTTGCTCAGGGTGACTTTGCTGATCAAAAGAGGCAGCGCAAAAAATGGCTAAGTGAAGTCACTGTGGTATTCTTAACAGTCCTAAATGTCAATTTGAAGAATAGGTCGCTTCTTCTGAAGCACTCCTATTTAAAACGGAGTGGACAGCAACATTGATGGATGATCAAGGCAGTCTGAGTCACACAAGGGGACTTTATGCTTCTGCAAGTGAAGAGGAAAAGTGCAGAATTTTTTTCTATCAGTCTCACGCAGCTATGAAATGCTGTTTGCTCTTCGAAATCCAAAACTGCCAACCAAAATCTGAGAGAAGATAATCCATTCTTCCCTTCCACCTGCATCGGTAAGAACACAGACTAGGTGGGAACTTCAAATTTCTTCATTCTGTCTCCCCGTTTACATCCTTTTGCTATACAAACGGTTTTCTCTAGCTAACCTGTCAGAGAGACATCTGTTACCTTTATAGAAGCCAACGCACATCGGTGTGTGTCACGCTTTGATGTTTCACTGCCAATACTGGGACAGATCTTTTTACTGAGCTTTGTCTGAAAACTCTCTTTAGCTCCGTCAATCACTAGGGGTACACGTGTTGCCCACCTCTCAACTTCAGACACCAGTAGCAGGTGATCTATGAGTTTAGTTATCTTCTCTCATGCTGCTAAAATGACATGTAACCTTTACAGTTCCCTTGCCTGTTTTTAAACTACCCTGTCAAGCACAGAGAATTAATAACAAAATGTGAAGCATCCCTAATATAACCTTAATGCCCTTGTGCACCATTCTTCCATTACTTTTTCACCTCTCCATCTCAAGCCAGGGAACTAAAAGGATTAGATATGATGCCATAAATTTTAAAAGGTGGCGGTCCATGAAAGCCTCTGTACAGGTTTGCAAGACATAAGAGAATGATCACGTTACTACTGGCACTTCCAGTGAAATGATTTGACATGTCAGAAAAGTCTTGTGAGGTCCAAAAAAAGGTGATGAAAAGAACCAAGTCCTGAAAACACAAGTTAAAATAATGGATCATGGTATGTGCAACCATATATACTTCATGGACTTTGTGTGTGGTTTGATCATTTGCTTGCTTTTCCGCCCTGGAGAACCTTGGCTGTCCATAGCAGCAAGCCTCTCCATATCGACAACATTCTGTTCTGTTTCTCATCGTGCAGAGTCTGTGTCAGCAAATCCCATGGCCTCTCTGAATGGTGCCCTCCCATGGGGTAGATGCTGAGCTCGGCTGAACCATCCCTAAAAGCGCTGAGGGAGCTTCCAGCCCAGATGGCCTTCTTGCTGATCTTGTCTGAGTGTTATTTTGTTTTGTTTTGCTTTTTCTCCCTAAGTTGGCTCGTGGAATACAGGATCTAGCAGAGGTGGCCTGATCAAAGCCAACAACAAAAAAAGTTGAATTATGAATTACAGTGCTGCATTAAAATCCAAAGACACTCATTAGAGCAAAGATATTCTCCACAGCGGTAAAGATAAATAATTGTATATCATAATGTATACATTATAAATGTAAGTGCATATCATATAAACATATATCATAGTTATTATGAATAGGTCCTATTATCAATAGGTATGAAGTCTACTTTGTTGGTTGGTCTCAAAAAATAAAGCAACTATGATTGTGCATTTAATATATGCAGGTTTTCGATAGAGAACGTTGGAATTATTTTTTCTAATTAATCTTTAGTAGTTAAAAATATTATAAATGCAATACACAAGTGGGACTAGCATCTTCATTGTTAGGGAAAAGTGTTCTGCAAAGTCATTCGTGTTTTCATTAAAGCTTTGTAAAAGGATTCATCCCAGGATGATTAATAGGAGATGGAGAAGACAGGAGAGATTCTCAAGGAATGTCATGAAAGACAGTTGACTTGCATGGAACTGATCTAAAGTTGGCTGAAGTGAAAATAGAAACAGCATCACTTCCCCTTAGGTGGCTGAATTATTTAAAAATATCTTTTACAAATGTCACATGTTAAAGATATTAGAAAAAAATTTCAGGACTGTCAAAACTACACTTGGTTTTTTTTTTTTTCTTAAGAGAAGCAGAAGTAATAATGTCTATTTTAAAGGATAATAACAATCACTTTCAATTTTTAAAATTATCTCTCTGTCCATCAATGAATTCAAAATTTCAATGCCTGACTAAAAGCAATTGCAGTAGGTATTTCTAGGCCATTATCGATTTTAGAAACAAAGTAAAAAAAGAACATTCAGTATCATAAATAATCTATGGTGTGCCAGGAACTGTTTTGTTGTTGTTGCTGTTGTTGTTGTTGCTTTCCCCCATTGGAATGAAAGCCCCATGATGTGTATACAGTTACGGGTAGTTATATGGTTATATAAGGTTATATGGCCATATGACAATAAATAGGAATTCACTGATAAACAAAGCAGATCTGGTAGTTGTCCTTATGGAGTTGACAACTCTATTACAGGGATTTCAACCTAGGATTGCAGGAGGGATGTTGTAAACTTCAATAGGTAAAAAAGTTACATCTTAATTACTTCTTTATTTTTCTTAACCTGTAGCTGAAATTTAGCATAAATTAAATTATGAATATAAATCATTAACCACAGGTATTAGCAGTACTGTGACTTTGTGGAATATTAAATGTCACGGATAATTGAGTATCATACTTCAGTGTTGTAGAAATCTGAAAATACTATTTTTGTTCGTCATGATTGTGGTTTATTATTGGCTTGCCATTTGGTTTCATTATTTAATGCATTCATAAACAAGCAAGTATCTTATGATGTCATAAATTTAGTTTTAATGTTTTGAAATTGAATTTCAATTTAGTGTATTTCTTTTGTAGTCTTATGTAATTTATTTTATGAATTTAGAAGCATTTTTCTGAGAGAAGAACTGCAGACCTCACAAGAATATTAAATGGGTTCATGACGTGAGCAATCGTTAAGAATTCTAGTCTAGAAGGGAGAAAAGAAATTAATTAGACAAGTGATTATTACTCAACTGTGTGATAAGTGCACTGACAGGGGAAGAATAAGATGCTATTACCATATGAGGGGGGACCCAAAAAAATATGAAATGTATTCATTGAAAATTGTGGCCGGGCACTGTGTTTCAAGCCTGTAATCTCAGCACTTTGAGAGGCTGAGGCGAAAGGTTTGCCTGAGACCAGGGGTTCGAGATCAGCCTGAGCAACTTGGTGGGACCTCATCTCTACAATAAAAATCAAAAAATTAGCCAGGTGTGGTGGCTTATACCTGTAGTTCCAGCCACCTGGAAGGCTGAGGCCTGAACCCAGCAGGTCGAGACTGCAGTGGCCGTCAGTGTGCCACTGCACTCCAGCTTGGGCGACAGAATGAGACTCCAACTCAAAAAAAAAAAGAAAGGAAGGAAGGAAGGAAGGAAGGAAAGGACATTGTGTATTTATTCTTACATGTTTAAACTTCAGTCACCTTCAAAGTACTCTCTGTTTGATGCAATACACCTATCCAGACACTTTTTTTTTTACTGCTCTAAACAATAACTCAGCAATTTTGATGCTTTTTTAGTGTTTCTGCCATTTTTTGTTTTACCTCTTCCACAGTGGCAAAACATTTCCCCTTGAGGACTTTTTCATGAAGAGAACAACAACAACAAAAAACAGTAGCTGGGGTGAGATTGGGTGAACAGGGATGGGGCATGGGAGTCATGCCGAGTTTTTGGTCAAAAACTGCTGAACACTCAGCACAGTGTGAGCAGGTTGTTCACGTAAATTACCCATCATGAAATGAACAAACCTTTTGAAAGAATCTTAAAAAAAATTTTCACTGAAGCTGAACGCAGCTTCTTACAACTATGCTAACTGATACACTGATGCTGATGGGATCCTAAAACACTTACCTAGCGGGGGAAGCCTGTACTACTCACCCTCTTAAAGATAATACCAGTTTTCTGAGGGTCCCTCCTCGTACATGCATAAGGTAGTTCAGGTGGTCTTGTAAGGATTCCCAGAAAAGTTATGCCTTGACTATGCCTAAAAAAGCTCGAAGGAGAGTAACACATACTCAAGGGACTGAAGAAAGCTTATTATGCAAGGAACTAGAGTATGTGTGAATGGAGAAATTGGAATCTTGGAGGGTAAGAGACAAAGCTGAAGAGATCACCTCAAGCCAAGTAAGATAAAACCCAAAAGATCTTGCATTTTATTCTAAGGACAACGGGAAGCTAGTGATGAGTTTTAAAATCAGAGTGGAAAAGGTCACTCTGGAAAGAATAGATTTGGGGAAGGGGCAAGCAGTAAACCAGGGAGATAAATAAGTATTGTGCCAATAATTCAGGAAGAACAGACACCTGTGTTATTAGAAAAATACAGAAATAAAAAAAGAAAACCAACACGATGCTCGATCACTACTGCTTACTCTGCATTTGCGTTCAACTTTATTACTGTTGTTATTGTCATTAGTAGCATAAACTTTAATAGCTGTTTCCTAATAATACAATCCATTTATGTTTCTTTCAGTAGCTGAAATAATTCAAAGTAAGCTAGAGGAATTAAAGTTCCTACATTTGCTTCAGCAAATGACAAATGGCATTTTAGCAGACAGTTCATGCAGGAAAGACTGCCAACCACAACTGCCTGCAGCGATACCTATTTCTAATCATTTTCCTAAGCTTCCAATTTGAAAGTAGTGACTTCTTGATAACCTATATCGTTTTAAAAGATATTTGTATCAGTTGCTTATACTTTAATTTTCTCTTCAACCAAATCCTCTTTTTTACACTGTTTCCCAGGATGTAACTCAATGTTTTCATTGAGTCCATCCAATTTATCCATTATCCTATCAAGTACAATACACTGGGCAAGATTGCCCAAACTTTTTACTCTTTCTCTCATATATTGACTTATTTGGGTGCTTTCTATTGATCCGGTTTTAAATCTGCTTTTTTTCCCCCTTAAAACCCATTGAAACATGCTAAACCTATGATATATATTATGTTGGCAACAATGAGTAGGATTTGGAAATCATTGTAAGCTGGCCTCTCCAAGATTCTGGTTTCCACTGCAACTAGCCTCATGGATATAAATGCTCATTTTAGTCATACATTTCTGAAATTTGATATATATTCTATCATTACTGATATTACCCTCAATCAGTCCCCTTTTGTATGAGGCGATTGCCGTCAGTGTTCTGATTTCTCTGTTATCCTGTGATGTACAAGAGAAGATAGGTACACAGGAAGTAGTGGGAAGTTATTTAGAATAAGACACACACGAGAAACTCACAAAATAAAACTATCAAAGAAAAGTTACCTTTTTACTATAAAATAAAGCAACCCCTTAAGTAAATCAAGAAAAAGTTATTTTCCTCTGAACGTTTGAAAATATTTGTACTGAACTTACATTGTGCAATAGATTAATACTTTTAAAGCTATTGATACTTTTGTCTTGTAAAGAGCCCAGAGAAGCTTTTGTCATTGACCTCTCTTTTACAATGTAAATGCTAATGTCTTATTTTTGGAATGAGAGAAAGCAAGTTCAAAATAAATCCAGAGACTCTGCAGAAGGCACTGTATTCGAAGCATGACCATATACACATACTAAAGAATTTTTAAGATGAGAAATCAGGCACAGAGCCCATTAACATTGCAAGGTTACAAAATAAGGGCTTGGTGTTGATGTGCTCCTTCTAGAAAAGGACTGTGGTATACGTGTAACTTTTATAAAATAAAAGTATTTCGGTTCTACAAATATGAATAATCATAGAGGCTGATTATATAGTGAGCATTTGAGTGTATGATTACACTTTAGCTCTCAAATGAAGTTTCAACTCTCATACATTTTTCCTGGACTACCATCTGCCATATTAAAATGTATTTCCCAATGTCATCCTTAAGTCATTCTAGTCAGTCAGTACTCCCATGTCCTTCCAATCTAACAAATGTTTTGTTCCCATAATCTGGCCAAATGTCTGCTATCACTTGAATTAGCTTAATCATATATAATACACACACACACACACACACACACACACACACACACACACACACACACACATATATATATATAAACTGTAATGGTTTCTTTATATTTTGTTCATTTCCCCTGGACAAAATTTCTAATTAAACCCACACCATTGGCTGTGAATGGTGTGCCACATTCTGCTACTTACTCTTGGTTTTATCTGCTTTCCAGCAAGAGCACAAGCTACATGACTGCATACTTTTAGGGACGAGCACAGAGAGCCCCATGCATTTGTTTAGTCAATTGCTGATTCAAATTTAAACAACAGAAATTACATCAATTTTTGGAATGAGATAATGCCAAGTTTGAATTCTGCCTCACGTATGTATTTATTTATTCCGAAAATATTTATTGAGCACCCGCTATGCACAGGAACTATTCTAGATAAAGAAACAAAAGCACTACAAAACCAATAACAATACACACACATATAAATACATCCCCCCCCAAAAAAATCCTATATCCATGAAGCTTACATTCAGGTAAAAGAGGCAGACAGTTAAATAGATAAATGACTCATATCTGTAATGTCAACACTTCGGGAGGTAGAGGCAAAATGATTGCCTGAGCCCAGAGGTTCGAAACCAGCCCGGGCAACTCGGTGACATCTCATCTCTACAATAAATCAAAAAATTATCCAAGTGTGGTGCTGTGTACCCATAGTCCCAGCTACTTGGGAGGCTAAGGTGGAAGGATCACCTGAATCCAGCAGGTCGAGGCTGGGGTAGCTGTGAGTGTACCACTGCAACCTGGGTGACAGAATGAGAGTCTGATTCCAAAACACTAAATTAAAAAGATGAATAAGGGTATAGGCATCTGGGAGGTGAAGTATTAGATGAAAGGATGGTTGAATCACATGGGGAGGTAACTTTGAGGAGAGACCTGAAGGAAGTGAGGGAATTATTCCTGAGCACTCCGGGGAGAGAGAGCTTGTTGGGCCAGAGGAAGAAACAACATCAGGTGTGTATATCCTGAGTGAGCAAGCAGCTTCTGCAGACTGTTTGAGAAACCGTGAAAAAACCAAAGTGGCTGGAAAGAGGGAACAAAGGGGAAAAGAGTAGGGTGATTATCTCAGAGAGGTAATGGATGCTGTATTTCATGGGACTTTGCAGGTGATATTAAGAATTTCGTTTTGACTGGGGAGTGACATAATCTGACATATTTGAGGGATCTCTCTGAATACTGATTTTAAAATGGGGGTGAGCAGAAACACAGAAACCAGTTAGGTGACTATGACAACAATCCAGATGACAGATGCTTGGACTGGCATGGGGAGTGATTGGAAGAGGTTGAATTCAGAATATATTTAGAAGGAAGAGACAATAGGATTTGCTATTGAGTGAGAGTGAATGGGAGGAGTTGAGAATGATGCTAAGTTTCTGACTCTAGCAACCAACAAATAGATTTGTGGTTACTGGTATAAGGACGGAGGAAAGAATATTGGTGGGGAGTCAGGTAGAGGTCAAGTTTTAACATAGGAGTTTTGAAGCACTTATCAATAAATCTACCAAGTAAACAGATATGCTGGTATGGAATTCAGAGCCAAGGACCAAAATGAAGATATATATTTGAGAGCTGTCAGTATTAAGAAAGTATTTAAAGTCCACTCTAAGGAATGATAGTTTATAGAAATGAAATAAATGTCTGTTCATCAGTTCTATGAAAGTGAGAAAAGAAAAACAAGAAGAATCTAAGTGCCAGACTTTGACTGGGGTACTCTGATCTTTAGAGGTGGTTGAAAATAATAAGAACCAGCAAAGAGAATGAGAAAAGAGTAGCTAGCAAGGTAGAGAGAACACTAGGTGAGTGTGGCAGTGTAGATGCCAAGTATCAAATGGTTTAAGGGAAACATCATCAACTTGGTCAAATGTTGTTTATAAATCAGGTAAGATGAGGACGAGAAGCGCTCATGTGATTTACCAGCATCATGGCCACTGGTGACCTTTATAAGAGCAATCTCTTTGAATAGGGTAAAATTTCATTTGAGGTTGCACAGGAAAGGAAAGGAATTGAAGACAACAAGCAGTAACTGAAGGGAAAATGGGACCGAGATATGGGAGAAATAACAGCATGTTTACAGACTGAGGGAGTGATCAATAGAGAAGGAAAAAAATCATGCTGCTGGAGACCGAAGGGAGAATTACTGGAGTTGTTCTTTAGTAGACAATAGCAGATGGGACCTCAGGTGCACATGAAAGACTAGGTCTTACCTAGGAGTGCAAGCAGAATATTTGCACACAGAATCAGATGTATGAATAAATATTGTGGTAGGATTTTGTGGAAGTTCTCCTCTGAAGGCTTCTATTTTTAAGCAAAGCAAAAGGCAAGGTCATCTGAAATTGAGTATGTGGAAAAGTTGAAGAAAGAGAAGAAAGGATTAAAAAATCATATAGGAGAGTAAGAAAAAGAATGAACTAGGAAAATAGAGTCTAATTCCTAGATTTCATTTAACTCTTAAAGAAAGACTAGTTGATATGCCTATGGGTTTCTCTCAAGCTGCAAGGATGCACGCTTAGAGTGATGATGCGCTGAATTTTGTCTGGGTTGGAATTTTGCCAAATGAATATGGCAAATTGGGAAGGGGAGAAAGAGTTGAGGGTAGATGCAAGCATGATTATAATTGCACATCAATTTTAAGCTGGGTTAGGAAGACAGAAAATGCATAAGGATAATAAGGGATAGACCAGAAATGGCAGTACCAATGGATTCATCGTTCTCATGAGGTCAAAGGACTATGAAAGTATGGCTCAAGAGGGAATTAGTCAGAGGGACACAGAGTGAGTGAATGAAATTGAGATTATGGAAGGCTGCTGTTTTTACCAATGTCAAGAGTATAACCTTGAGAATGAGAGGCTACAGCGTGAAAAGACGAAATCAAGAGCACTGGAAAAAGAGGAAGTTACAAAACTGAGACAGATATTTCGTGTGAATATTGGGGCCATGATTTACTAACTGTAACTTTTGGCAAGATGCTTACATTTTCTGATCCTCTACTAGTTAGAATGAGGAAGATAATGCCTAGCTCAAAATGTGACCGTGATCACTCTTCCCTTTAAACCATCTGATAGCTGTTAAATGATAACATATTAAGGAACATATGCTCGAAATACTAAATCTGGATTTTTTTAATTATCTCAAATTTGAATTAGAAAATAAAAGTTGTTTCTAAATAGGAACATATAGATTGAATATTAAGAACTAATATTTTCAGCATATTTAAGTTCAAACATGGCTAATTAATTTATATATTCTGAAAGAATAAGAAGTCAAATGGGTATTCCAGAATCTCATTCTTCATTTACATAGCAAACAGACTGTCCAACCTGCTTTTAATTTTGTACCATACAAGCCTCATCTAAGGCACTAATTATTTCTACTACACTAAAGTTTCTTAATTTTAAAAATGACTTTAAATTGCATTCTAAAATACAGATAAATAAATTAACAATGCTTGCTTCCATGAATGAGGTTTCTAACTTCAATCTAGAATCATAAAACATATATTAAAATATAGGCAATTTTAGCAGATAAATATTGTACAAGAAATCAATTCAAAATCTAAATCAGTTCACATAAAGAATAAATTAATAATGGCATGGTATATAGACAATAACAAAAATCTAATTTTCTCAGTAATTTATTAAAATGGAAGTATTAAATCCTGATAAAATTTAGTCAAGAAAAAGCCAAGAATGGGAAACTTAGAGGATGAAATTAGGAATAAAATAAGGATGTGGAAAAATGCAGTCTTATTTCTTAAACCTAAGGGGAAAAAGAAGAAGAAACTTCATTTAAATGCAACTGCCTGTTAAAATATATAATATGTAAAATGATGAATAGAATATAAGTATGTGTGAGTAATACAGAAAAAATTAGATTAGAATTAACATTCATTTACTTTGAATGTTAAGTCTCAATAAACTTCAGGACAACATATGTAAAATAAACTTTCAGATTTTAAGCATTTGGGTTTTACTTCAATAAGGAGTCGAGAATAGAGATAAAAACAGACATTTTAACAGAGATACTTAAAAAACAATATGTTTATCTGCAATAATTACTACCTTTTGAATGAAAACAATACCAAATAGCTTTAAGGAAAGAAACTGAGATCTCTCTAATATTAGAGCACAAGTGAGTGCCACTAAAATTGGAGACACAATCATTTATTTTAATTTCTACTCTATTGTTCTTAATGAGGAGAAAATTTTTTCAATTGAAAACTTTGAGTTACAAATAGTAATAACCATTACCTTTTGTTGTCATTTATTATCTACAATGTACAAGCACTATGCTTATTTGGGGTGATGGTAAAGTAGGAGATAAACTATAGGGAAACTGATTTTGACTCAAAATAAGAAAAAAATTTCTAATAATTGGTGTTATTATAAAAATGAAATGGAGTTCCTTGGTAGATATTGTGCTTCTGATCACTAGAGGTGTTCAAGCAAATATCTCATGATATCTAACTAAAACTCACCATAATACTAAGAGTGGGTTAATAGAGATGAGTCACAAAGGAAAAGACACGGAAAATTAGCAATATCATAAAGCAAGGATGCAGAACAGGCCAGCATCTGGGATGCCAATTTGGACAGAGCAAGGCAGACAATTAGTGGAGAGCCAAGGAAGCGGATGGGTTAACAGAGGCCCCAGCTGGCAGGCAGACTGCCTGGGTCCAGGTGGGCAGATGTGTCCACATCAAGGAGATTCATCAGTTTAGTCAATGACCCAAAACAAACTTACAAACCCAGGGCATTTGAGCTCCAGAGGCTGGCAATGGGACTTATCCAAAAAGAGGCTAGTGTTCAAAAGCAAGAATTTATCCCTTGGGAGAACATGAAAAGCAGAGTCAGAATGACAGTTCTGGACAAGGAAATGTTGAAATGGAGCTTCTTCTGTGCATTCCTACTTAAGAGCTGAGTCAATCTCTCTTGGCTTTAGAACCACCTAAGGTAACGAGGTACTTACAAAATGTAGATGAGCAGACATATACCTTAATAACAAATAACATCCAAGCACTTGGTTAACCAATTCAATGACCTATCTGTCAAGATGTAGAAAGTAGTTTGTAACTGACTTTGGGCGCAAAATGAGGAAAATAACTTGAGATACACCAAGCTTATCAAAAAAGTAATTTCTAACTATTAATATTTTTCAATCTATTATAAAGGGTAAAATATTTTCTCATCTACTCAATGATTTAGTGAGTCTATTTGAAGATTTTCCAAATATTGCTTATTAATTCAATCCAAAATTTTTACTACTAAAATCATGGAGTATTTCTTTAAAGTTTAGCAAAATTGTTTTTCTTTACAAGGATACGGAATACAACATTTCTTACTAAAATACATTCTGTAAGGTAGTTGAAAGCTTATGTCATTGAAAAGTCAACATTTGTTTATTTATTTTAATTTTAAAGATGTGGGGTACAATTCAGGTTAGGTATACAAGTGTTCATTATGCGGGTACCCTTGTTGATGAGGTGTGCCCCTCCCTCCCCTGGCAGCCTCCCTCAACTGCCAACATTATTTTTTATTTGCTTCTTTTAAAGTTGGTGATTAATTGATACTTTCAGCTTATTAATTTATATTAAGTGTAGCTTACTTATATTAAGAATATAAATATTATAGATATGTACTATTATATATACATCACACACACATTGACATACACATGCTAGCATCTTATAATCCTGGTATTCACTATAGAATTTAATTAGGTATGTTTTAAATTTATCACAGACCTTACATCACAGTGACTAACATTTGAAATTTTTAGTCAAGACTTTTTAACTAAAAAAGATCAGTCATCTACCAGATCACAGGTAAGATAGACATGCCTACTTGTTTTTTAATATATTAATACCTGTATGTTTAAAGATATATTTAGCATAGTATATTGTTTATTTTTTAAAAAGTAATGTATTTTATACATTGATGTGAATATTTTGTGGAAATTTTTATTTCTTATTTCTTGGAGTGGTTTTATACACGGCATCTGTGTTGAAGATTATGAAATTGTTGTAAGAAGCAAGGGACATGTTATTTCCATATTACAGAGAAGATGTAGTCTATGACATGTTAGGTGATTTGCCACTGTGAAATCTAGATATTCTTTTGGCTAAAGATATATTAGTGTTTATATTTATATTATGTTCATGCATATATACATGTATACCTATAATATTTTACATATATGTGAAAGTCCTGTGAGTTATTTTATTATGTTTCATAAGGCAGAACAAAAATTATTTATTGTGCATGTTAATATGAAAATTAAATTACACTGAAAAGTTAATTATTTGTTTTAACTGCATTATGGCATAATTGAGTAATTAAATCAATAGGCTCTTCTGAACAACATTTTAGATCAATGTTCATGAATAGCTAAATAAATTGAAGTACTATTTATATAGTAATTCCATTTTTAATTAGTTAAGCAACACATGATGTATATCTCCCAGATAAAGAACACTTCATAAACTCCTATGAGCTTTGCTTAGGGCTTCAAAAATGTAGAGAATGTAGTCTAAGTCTCAGAATAAGCTTATGATACAATTGGTAGGTTGGCTAAATAGGTTATTCTGACGGTGCAATACCTTAAGAAGTGAATAGCCATGATTATTAATATCTTGAAGGTTATCACTGCAACTAGTTATCTTATATGCTTGACCTTTCTTAGGTTTGAAAAAGCCAAAAAGTAAATTTGAAGAGGAGGAAAATTAGGAATTTGGGCTAGAAAATTAACAAACCTGTTCATTTGCTATGTATGATAGAAATTTTATTGTAGAATGCATTGCTATCCACCTATGTTTGATGTTACAGTTATTTAAGGTGCAGACTTGTAATCTAGTGGCTCATTTTTATATTACACACATAAAAAAGTTAACAAAACATCTTAATTAATATATTTACATGATATAAACTCCCATAATTTTACTTAACCTTTGAAGAATAAAAACCTGATTATTAAAGGCATATTAGCACTTTTTAAAAACTGGGTTTGGTTTTTCCCATTAAATAAACAAACATAGCTTTATCAAAACCAAATGCTATTGCTTTTATTTAATACACACACATACACACACACACACACACACACACCACACGCAAACACACAGGGCTATCCCTTGAGTAATGGCAAATGTTTCCAATTTAAAGGAAAGAAAGCAGAATTCCCTTCTTTACAGATTTATTAAACTATTAATTTTATTGAAAAAGAGATAAAATGAACTCTGGTTAAGATGTGCACTCATGCGCAGAAAAATGACAGTAGATAATAGACATAAGAATGCCTTATAAGTATCATTGACGTGTCCAGAGTGTAAATAAATCATAGCTAACAGTAGTTAGTTGTAATGAAGAAACTATTATAAAAATAAATTTTACGGGGATGACTACAATGTTAAAATTCTGAGAGTTTGGTAGTAGCTGTTTGTAAACTAATGGACTTCATTTTTTAACTGCTTTCCTTCTTTTTGAATGGTCAAAAAGTATGCTTTTCTTGAAAACTATTCCTTTATGAAAACCACTCGGGAGATGTGTTGGATGTGAAGATCATTGCAAAGGTATTTTCAATTAAATGACCAGAACACAGCAGTTTGTCTTATTTCCAAGGAGAACATAAAATTGACTCTGCCAGGAAAAAAAAAAAAAAAACTGTTTGATATGTGTGAATGTATAATAGAAAAATAGACTTTAGAGAATCTCTGTAGCCTCATAAGATGAAGTCACTGATCACTGAATGGGTCTGTACCCTCTCAGACACAGAATTCTATGATTTGAAACAATTTTGTAATGGGTTGAGAATTTGGTTGCTTATGATATTTTAAATTAACACTGTTACAGTGGTTATTTTAAGCTGGCCTTTCCTCTTTCCATTTGTCGAAAAATTTTGTAATTTGATATTTATTTAGGAATGAGTAAGCAAACAGGAAATCAGAGTACTCTTCTACAAACAATGTGTTAACTAATTAATATGACTCATCAGTTAAAAGATTAATCGGTGCACAGAAAATAGAAAGAGTGGAGAGATTATCCATGATCTAGTAAGGCAGCCCACTCACCAGTAACTGCTGGTTAAGAGGGGAAACATGAACAATTAAGTCTCTATAATAGCCTTCAAATCAATCAGAATCTCCCAAAATGCCCAAGTAGTGTAAAGCTTAATTGGAGAGAAAGAAATAACAAAAGCAAAAAGATAATAAAAATAAAAACAGCAGCAAAAAGAAAAACCCATAGCAGAAGCTACATTTTAGAATAATCGAAGCAAAAAGCGATAGCTAAAGTCAAAGCATTGTCACAAAATAAATGACTAAATTAAAGCAATATAACATAAAAGTCAAAGACAAAAAAAAATTATAGAATGCTATAGGTCAGTATATGTGAGTAGTTGCACTTCTCTTTGACTCTGGGTTTTCTTGACCACAGTAATTGCTAATAGCTTGGGAGGTTATTCCATCCACAGACATTTACATTTTATTAAGGATTTGTGAAATGTTAAAAGCCTTCTAGATGCAAAGTGTATATTCCATTATTAGATGGCAGAATGTCAGACTCTGTTAAGGTTGTTTGGTGACACCAAGCCTTCATAAGTAACCCATAAATGTGGACTAACTGGAAACCAAGGCCCTAACCCAAGACTTCCATTTAATCAAGAAATTTAGGGGAAAGTTGACATTATCTAAGAAGCAAAGGTGATAAGTGAAAGATTAGAGAACCAAAGCAAGTTTGTAATTGCTAGCCTGATTTTTTAATCCAATGAACGTAATCTGTATTTCCTTTTCCCTTGTTCTTTTTTAGACCAATAATGGGTCGCTTCTATTTTCTTTTAAAGTTAAAACATTTAAACTTCCAGTTAAATAAGATGAACTGAATTTTTTTTTTTTTTTTTTGGCCATCGTTTCTTTCAATACCCTACTAAAATGAGAGTAAAAAAGATAATTAAGTGGTGGAGGTGTGGTCATGAACAATGAAAATGGGAAAACAAAATCGGGGAAACTGAAAAGAATAGAGATTTCAAGTATTTGACTTAGCAGAGCAGAGGAAGCCGATGTCCAGAACAGGGAGACAGGACAAATGAAGGACAAGTAGAATATCAAAGCTCACCAGAAAGGTTCAAGAATGGAGAGATCTGTTCCCTTGGAAAAAATAATATCTCTGGGTCCAAAAACAGGTATATTGGTTGAAAGCCTATTAAAAAAAATTCAAGCTCTCCACTTCTTTTCTAAGTCAGTGAACTGGCATTTGCCTATCTCTCAGCCCCTACAAATCTGAATGTTTACTTTCTTTGTGTGTGTGTGTGTGTGTGCTGAAGGCTCACTCTGTCGCCCAGACTGGAGTGCAGTGGCAGCTCCCGGCCACCGCAGCCTCGACCCGCTGGGCTCTGGCGATCCTTCTGCCTCAGCCTTCCAAGTAGCTGGAACTACAGGCGCGTGCTACCACGCCCGGCTCGGTTTCTTTTGTTTTTTGTTTTGTTTTGTTTTGTTTATTGTAGAGATGAGGTCTCACCAAGTTGCCCAGGCGGGTCTCGAACCCGCAGGCTCAGTCAATCCACTCACCTCAGCCTCCCAAAGCGCTGGGATTACAGGCTGAGCCACCGAGCCCGACCGAATGTTTACTTTCTAAAGACAATGAACCAAAAATATTTTAGACCTGGAGACATGAAACAGCTTAAAGGAGATGTGCCATGAAGAAAACAGCCTGTCAAATAAAATTCTGTATTTTGAATGGTACTCTTTCCACTGAGTTTCTTAGTGTCTTATTTGTAAATATTAGTACATATCCACTGAAGAATGTGAGAAAGCACCCAAGTGGAATTTTTTTTTCCAAACAAAACAGAAAAAAAAATTTTAGAGTGACAAGATTTCAGTGAAGCCAAAGAAAATGTCAACATGCTTTTCTTCAGAGAGAGAAGAAATGATGCTACATATGCATAAAACAAGTGCAGGAGTCCATAAAAAGGAATATTCATAGAATAATCCAAAAAAGAGCTTTCAAAAATTAAAAATAATATAAAAAGAAAAAGAAATATAGAAAAGAATTGAAGATGCTATTAAAGAAAAAGAAGGGAAAAATACAAACAAATAAATAAATAAAATACTTAAGAAACATTGACGACCAGGTATAGTGGTTCATGCCTATAATCCCAGCACTTTGGGAGGCCAAGGTGAAAGAATTACCTGAGCCCACGGGTTCGAGACCAGCCTGGGCACCTTGGTGAGACCTTATCTCTACAATAAATTAAAAAATTAGCCAGGTGTGGTGGCATGCGTTTGTAGTTCCAGCTACTTGAAAAACTGAGCACAAGGATCACCAGAGCCCACCAGGTCAATGCTGCTGTGGCCATGAGTGTGCCACTGTACTCCAGCCTGGGCAGACAGAGTGAGACTTCAACTCAAAAAAAAAAAAGAAGAAGAAGAAGAAGAATTGAGAATTAGTCCAGGACACCAGATATACAAGCAATAGGAATTCCTAAAAGAGAATAGAGAAAACTAAAATTTCATAGGCTCTAAGGATAAGAATTTTCAGATTATACAGGTCCACAGATGGCTCAACACAATGAATGGGGGGAATTCTTATTTATGTTATGACATAATTGAACAATACTGAGAAAGTGAAGAGCAGATCCTAACTACTTCCTGAGAGGTTGGTAAAAAGTTTTAGTCAAATAACTGAGAACAGAGTAATATTGTATATTTAACTAGCTCAAAGGTATAGCAATTTTATCAGAAGAGTGAGAATAGCAGAAGATAAGTGGGTATGGATTAAAGAGACTCAAGAAATCTTAATCCTCATTTTTATGACAAGAGTCCATAGACGATAAATAGCATGGACAAGGAGTCCAGAAACAGCAGTATAAGTATAATATTTAGGACTTAAATATTTGTAAATTTATAGTCAAATTTTTTAAAAATCAGAAACTTCTTAGAATTACAAGTACTTACCTCTGAAGAATGAAAGTTGAGGTTTAGAGAGAAAAGATTTTTTTTTTCTGTGCCTTGTAGAGCTAGTTGTCTTGATAAACTGGATACACGTACAACTTTGAATTACTTTAATTAACAGGGTGTCTTGATGTTAATTTCTACTTATCAGGTTTTTATAAAGTTCAATGAGACCTACCCATTTACAATTTTAGTATCTTTTTTCAGTTCTGAAATGTGCTTGGTTTTTTGACCACTCAATCACAAACTAATGACTTTAACTGTTTGTTATTATTTTGAGATTCTGGTTATTCACATAATAACTCTCCATATCTTATCCTCCATTCTGATCATCTTTGCTCATATTTTTCTGCATTCTTTGCTTGGTTCCCTCATGTTATGGATATTTCTCGTATTTATCTTCTATTAACTTTAGATAGTCAATTTTCATATCTTGTTCCTCTCTATAATCCTGTCTTGTTCTATTTAATAGAAAACAACTGATTCTAAAATTTATATCTTTGCAATATAGTAAATCTAATAAAGGAGATAGATCTTCCTCTATATTTACAGGACTGTTTATCTTTGTGTGTATGTGTTATACTCTTTTCTATGGATCTAACATTATTGTTTTCTACTTATTTATCCATGAATTTGATTTTTTATAGGTGTCAACCACTTTAAAGTCCACCCCCCAAGATTCTTGGTTGAAATAAAAAGTCCTATCCGTGTCTAGGACCAGAGAGAGAAAAGAAAGCATAAACAATAAAAGGGGAAAAGTTTAAGTATTTTTCCCCTCAGAGTCCAGGTTCTTAGAGTTCTTTCTCCGTGGATCCAAGATTGAACAGAAAACTGGAAGTAAATGAAAGTAGAGATCCATTTCCACAGGAATAAAATTATGGTACTAAACCTTTTCAGAATTTGTAACAATCTTTATTATTTTTCACTATTGTTCCTTGATCTAAAATAGTTTACTTATGATTTAAAAATTGAGGCATGGCAAGGTCTTTGAACATGCCTGCAGGTCACTCCTTTTTCCCAAAAATTGTAAAACCAGATAATTGGTAGATCCAGACAGACAATTTTTAAAAAGTTGGTAGGGATTTTGATCCAAAGTATATTTAAGTTCATCTTTTCCCTAAGTATAAATAAATGACAGTGTCTAGTCTATCTTACAAGTAAACTTCAGCTTCAATCATTCAAGTCTGTGAAATTTGAAATAACTGCTATTTAAAAGTCTGTTAACTGGCTGGGTTCGGTGGCTCAACCTGTAATCCCAGCACTTGGGGAGGCTGAGGCGAGTAGATTGCCTGAGCTCACGGGTTCAAGACCAGCCCAGACAACTTGGTGAGACCTTGTCTCTACAATTGAAAAAAAAAATTAGCCAGGCGTGGTAGCACGTACCTGTAGTTGTGGCTACTTGGAAGGCTGAGGTGGAAGGATCGCCGGAGCCCAGCAGGTCGATGCTAGGGTGGCCATGAGTGTGCCACTGCACTCCATCCTGGGTGATGGAGTGAGACTCCAACTCAAAAATAAATAAATAATAAAACAAATAAAGAAGTCTGTTAACTAAAATAAAACTAACAAATGGCGAATTTAAAAAATCTGCAGCTAAATTCATAACCTAGCAGAAAGTATAAAATTTAAGGGTTTCCAAGGAAATCAAAGAGCTTCATAAAATGTGTGTATTAAATACATAAGTTTAAAATATTTTATTCAGATTTTCATATAAAAGTAAGGCTCAGTCAGTCAGCCATCATTTCCAGTAGTTTTTGTTTTGTTTCTGAATAAAGTATGAACTTTGCATAATAATAATGTATTAATATTGGTTCACTCGCTGTGACAAATATACTATACTGATGTAAGATGTTAAAATAGAGAAAACTGGGTGCAGGGTGTATGGGACCTCCCAGTATTATATCTGTAATTGTTTGGCAAATCTAAAACTTTTAAAATAAAAAGTTGATTTTTTTAAAAAGTCAGCCTGCATTTTATTCTAACACACTTCCTAATCTTTTTTTGTTATTTTATACCTACACAATAGTTGTACATATTTGGCATATATAGGTGATATTTTGATGCAAGCATACAATGTGTGGTGATCTAATCTGGGTTACTGGGATATCTGACCTCAAATACTTGTGTTAGGGACATTCCCAATCTTCACTTCTAGCTGTTTTAAAATATACTGCAATATTGTTTACTATAGTCTCCCTATTATGCTACCGTTGATATTCCTTCTATCTAACTGTATTTTTGTACCCATTGATCAACCCCTCTCCATCTTCCCCTCCCTTCTCACCCTCTGGAAAGCACCATTCTATTCACTACCTACACATGATCAATTTGTGTTTAGCTCCTACAGATGAGGTTTTAAAGTGGTTATACCAATTTCAGGATAAGGTCTATTATCTCATTGATAACAACTCACTGATTTCTACTCTTTTCTCAGTCTGTTTCACTGATCCATCACTGTTGACTTAGAAGGATAGAGATGGATCTCATTGTGCTTTGCTTCAGAGCTTTCATCTGTCCAGCATGGAGTTTTGCTCACAGCTTCTAGGTTAGCACATCTTTTCTTCATTGAACCCACACAAATAACATCCATTTGCTTTTTTTTTCTTCCTGCAATAAAAATAATTATGATGATCATAAGATGGAAATATATCCCTAAAAGAAAATAGCTACATGATAAACATAAGGTCCTTACATGATTGTCCTTAATAAATTTCTTAAAATGTAATGTCAGGGGAAATGCAAGAGGAAACTTTTGTTCTGTGCAAAATAGCATATTCCTGTTTGTTACTACAGTATTGGCTGATGAGTTGACAGTCATCACAGCTTTGTTGTGGGTGGCAGTTGGAATTATTTAACTCAGTGTGAGCCCTGGAAGACCGTTTGTCAGTTGCTTCCCTCTGTCTTTCCTCTCAGAGGAAAGGAGGAGAAAGAGAGAAATAGGTCTTGACCCAAGAGAGGGGGTCAGAGCTGCTCTCACTAGCCATTTGGCAACTGCTGGAGGTGACCTAATGGACTCCAGGCAATGACGCTTGCCACATTCGCCAGGGTAGTGAACCTACCACAGTGAAAGCCAGTCCTTAAAATGTGACTTCCTTCGGTCCTGAAGCCATCAGTCCTCAAGAAGTCTAAAAAGGGTCAGCGACCCTGTCAGTGACAACATATCCAAGCAGCTTCTTGGGGATGAGTGGTGTGGGGGAGAAGGAAGAGAAATTCTCGGAGGACACTTTTCAAAATGTTCCTGACCCCAACCCATGCCTGAGATATAGGTGAAGTGCTGAAGAAGAGGATATGCGAGGTTCGACAATTAAGCCGTGAAGCATCCTAGAAGTGTTACACACTTCATTGCTGACTATCACTACCGTCACCTTTGAAGTACTCTCCTTGAGAAGCTATGCACCGACGCCAGCGCCTAGTCCGCCCATCAAAGTAGTTTTAGAACTGGAATGGTCATCAGAGCTGTTGCTGTTATTTGTTGAGGTCTGACAATTAAGTTCACAAACTTGCCACTGTGCACTTACATTGGAAGCACTGTACAAATAACTGTATTGGAACACTCTCCTCACTTACCTGATCTGGCTCCTTTCTTTACCCAAAGATAAAGAAAATATTTGATGACATTCAGGACATCAAGATTAATATGACAACAGCTCTGATGGCCATTCCAGATAAAGAGCTCCAAAATTGCTTTGACGGGTGGACTAGGCACTGGCATCCATATATAGGTTTCTCAGGGGGAGTACTTCGAAGGTGACCATAGTGACATTCAGCAAAGAGGTACGGAGCACTTTTTCTAGGGTGCGTTCGTGAACTTAATTGTCAGACCCCATAAATTTTAAAGTCTACTTATATTAAAATAATTAAAAATAATTCCACCCCACCCGCATCTCTCAAAACTTCATCCAGCACCTGAAGACACGCGTAAGCAGACTTTTTTTGCATTAGCCACAATAAGGATAAAGGACAAGTGTCTGCAGACTGCTTTCTCCAGAATTATTTTTATGAGAAAACACAATATATGCAACTGTATTTAAGCATTATTTTAAAATGATTGATTGCTGGCTTATTTTCTTTTACGGCTACCATTTCTAAAGCTGTCTAGCATGTGCTGCGACATTGATTGCAGAGCTACAATATTTAGCAAATCGTGTGCAAGATGA
Source organism: Carlito syrichta (assembly GCF_000164805.1). Lineage (NCBI taxonomy): Eukaryota > Metazoa > Chordata > Mammalia > Primates > Tarsiidae > Carlito > Carlito syrichta. The sequence goes on along the minus strand of NW_007252175.1, from coordinate 681,222 downwards.
GATCTTGTAGATTTGGGAGGGAAGGGAGGGGGCTGAATCATTCAGGAGTGAAGAGGTGCATGTTTACCAGAGGGCAACTTCTCTTCCCCCCAATTATAAAATTAACCAAGTAAGAATTCTTCAGCGTGTAGAATGTAGTGAGAGGAGGACAGCCACCCTCATGGTCAGTTATAGAGAGGCCTGCAAGGAACGGTAGCAGCACAACTGAGAGTCAAGAGTAAGAGAAGGGTATGAAAAACAATGCTGTAACTTTCAGATTTCCTTCACTGGTCTTAGACAATAAAACTGCTACCAATGGAAATTCTGATTACAACTTATCTGGAAGGCAGAGGCAGAAAGAGACCTCTCATTCACCTCTTCAGTTCCTTTTTCTCTCGCCCCAGGTCTCATATTCTTTTGGTGTCTCAAGTCCCAAATGTCACATCCCTAGAGGCAGCCCCTTTTGGCAGTGGCTTCCAAGCCCCAGTCTGGCAGTGAGCAAAGAGCTGACTGGAATTGCTCAGTCTGGAGAAGATCTTTCTAATATCCATTATGAATGAGGGAGTGGCATTATCTGTATGTTGTATTGTTTTCATTTGTTTATTTTTTGAGTTGTAGTCTCACTCCATCACCCAGGCTCGAGTGCAGTGCATACTCACGGCCACCCCAGCATCAATTTGCTGGGCTCCAGTGATCCTTCCACCTCAACCTTCCAAGTAGCTGGAACTACAGGCACATGCTACCACGCCTGGCTTATATTTTGATTTATTGTAGAGATGAGGTCTCGCCAAGTCGCCTGGGCTGGTCTCAAACCCACAGGTTCAGGCAATCCACTCACCTCGGCCTCCCAAAGTACTGGGATTACAGGCTAAGTCACCAAGCCCGGCCTGTTGTATCGTTTTTTTTTTTAAATGAAACTCAGGTTAAACTGCCTGATAAAATACAGGACAGTAGTTAAATTTAAATTTCACATGCACAATGAATAATTTTTTTTTTGGAAAAGTATATTTGCAAATGTTGCTTGTGTCATACTAAAAAATTATTTGATGTGTATCTGAAATTCAAATTGAACTGAGCATACTGCATTTTATTTGCTATCTTTTTCAATTTGTCCCGGCAACATTTATAACACAGACCATGTTACAAAAGTAAGCCCTGACAAAGCCGGTAAATGTCATTCAGGGTTTGTACTTACTTTCCCTGTCAAGTACTCCTACTGGGCTTGAACTCATGGATACCAGTATCGCCATGGTGCCCATTTCCTCCCTTCCGCCCCTTGCTTTCAGCTTCACCTCCCACTTTCTTTTTAGGAAGGGAACCGGTGGACTGTGATTTCAGAGTAAGATTTTCCACTACTGCACCTAGAGTGGGCACCTGCAAGACTGAGAGCATGTGAGGAAGATCAAAGAAAACAGACAGAGTAAATCCTGGGCACCTCACTATCTTGCCAAGGACCAGCTCTGTTTAGTTAGAATTTATTCATTTATTCACCAATACTTTTGAGTTTCAACAGGGAGCCAGCATTCCTTGGTTTTCTCTGCATTATTACCCACTTGGTGGAATCCTCTCTGAGTTTCTACCTGCGTTTTTCTGCCTTTTCCCGAGTAACATAAAAGATTCCTTCAATTTTACTTCCCAAGCATTTGGTAATCAACCAACCTTCATGGATATGTTGTGAATCGTTGGAAATGAATTATTCCACTCACTGTGCCATCTTCCACTGTGATAAAGGGTCCACATGGAAGCTTTGGATTCAGGCATGCCTTGATTTGAATCCCATCCGTTACCTGCTACCCTCTCTCAGGAAATTGACATAACTTCCATGAGCCTATTTTTTTCATCTTTGAAATAGTGATAATAGTGATCTAATTGATTTTTGGAGTAAGTTAAATAAGAATATGAAGATCAAGTGACTAACAAGGTGGGAACTCAGTGATCCTCTCTTTCCCCTTTCCTTTCCTTGTAGGGCTGTGTCACAACTAGAAAATGTTATAACCCAAATTAGAACTCCGAGCTTCTGATTCCTACCCTCCTCTTCAAAGCATTCTGTCCATACACAGAGAAAAATTTATAGATTTGGAACAGGAAGATGATGGAAAAGTGCTTTGATTCTTCTTTAAAAAGAAATTGGGTATGGCTAGCTGGTCTCTTCATCTAGGCTGGAAACAAATACCATAGTTATCCTGAGGCATGAGACAAGACATTTTTTTTTTGAAAGGGTAGGGGGAAAGAGGGAAGAAGTTGGAATCATAAAATTACATCTGGTCTATTCATATTCATATAATGGATTAATTGAAGATCCTCAGTAAGGAAGATTGTATCCCTTCTATAATTTGTTTCACATTTAGCAATGCTATGCAGAGTTTGAAATATTTTCAGCAATTAAACACTTGTAATAAAATTCATGTTGTTGATACTGAGTCATTAAAGTGCCAAGAATAGTTTTTGCAGAGCAAAGAAATTTCTAGAAGGAGCTAAAGACAGAAATATTTCTGCCTTATACTTTATAAATGACTCCAAGCGGATAAGCAATCAGTATTTTTCCCCTGTGGGGAAATGGTATCGGGTTTCAATTCTAACTAGACTCTAGGAAAGCCCAAACCAGTAAGTGTGATACGTGGACAAACTCCAGAGTGAGGAAATAAGGCTACTAGCTGAGCAATATTTGGACACATTATCAAAGCCCATCTGAACTCTCATGTCTGTCCAGGCACAGTGGCTCACACCTGTAATTCCAACACTGGGAGGCAGAGACGACAGGATTGCCTGAACCCACAGGTTCGAGACCAGTCTGGGCAACAGGGCAAGACCTTGTCTCTACAATAAATCAAAAAATTAGCCGGGCATAGTGGCACATGCCTGTAGTTCCAGCTACTCGGAAGGCTGAGGTGGGAGGATCACCTGAGCCCAGCAGGTCGTGGCTGCGGTGGTCGTGAGTATGCCACTGCACTCCAGCCTGGATGACAAAGTGAGATTCCAACTCAAAAAAAAAGAAAAAAGTAAACCCTCACTTCCTTCTTGGTAGAAACTAGGATTCCAATAGTGCCCTTCTCTCCTCAGACAGTGCTGAGTGCTGAATATGTGTTTAGCCCTGGGTTCAGAGTGCTAAAGACACATCTCCAACACAAGACAGACAATTACAGACCATAAACAGCATGAAGGAAAGAAAGAAGACCACGTGAGAGAGCGCAACTGGCAGGGGTGGTGGTTGGCTTTTAGTAGGTGGTTCTGGAAAGCCCTTCTTTCTTTTTTTTTTTTTTGGAGTTGGAGTCTTACTCTCTCACCCAGACTGGAGTGCAGCGGCATGCTCACGGCCACCTTGACCTGCTGGGCTCCGGCGATCCTTCCGCCTCAGCCTTCCAAGTAGCCAGAACTACAGGCAGGTGCTACCAGGCCCAGCTAATTGTTTTTATTTATTGTAGAGACATGGTCTCACCAAGTTGCCCGGGCTGGTCTCGAATTCATGTGCTCAGGCAATCCACTCACATCGGCCTCCCAAAGTGCTGGGATTACAAGAGCCCCTCTTTCAAGTGATACTTCTGTTGTGATCAGAAGTGTAAGGGAGAATTAGTCCTGCAAAGAACAAGAGCAACAACAACAACAAAAAAGGCAAAAACCTCCCCGAGGGTGAAACAGCAGGTGTGAATGTGCTGAACTGAAGAAGAACTTGATGTTTTGCAAACACTAGCAAGAGGCAGAGGGTGTGAGTTGAGGTTAGTGAGAGAATCAAGGCCTTTTAGCACAGGATGGAAAGTTTGGGTGTCTTTTTAAGTGCGAAGCGAGTCCATGAAGACTTTTAAAGCGACATGATCCGATTTACAGCTTTTAAAAATCACTGTGGCTGCTTTAGAGAAAAATGGACATCGATGTCTGGTACATACTGTCAAATAAATGTTAGTAACTCATATGTCATTATTATTGATTCAGTGACACCTCAGCTACTCATTATTGTTGATATTACTATCGATGTGCACCTATGGTATTCAAGACAGTGCCGTGTGTATGACGACCATGTGCAGAGATTAAAATGGCATGGAAACTACCATTAAGTAGGATACATTCTTCTACAACAAATGGTGTTGTGTAAACTTGAGCAAGTTAATCTCTCTGAACTTCAGTTCCTTGATTTGGAAAATGGCAATAATGGTAAAGCAATTGTAGGATTTAAATGAGAAAACATATATAAAATGCCTCGTAGGGTGACAGACAGGCAAATAACAAACGCTCCCCTTTATTACTATTTTAAGCCTATACACAAGGGGAAAAACATAATTGGCTACATTTTTCAGCCTCGGACCCTTAAGAACTTGAAATATAGGCAGAAATAAACACACAGCAATTGGGGTGAATGGCTAATGTCTTACATTCCTGCACAGCACTTCTTCTTATTCCTTCTGCGATGTGGAATCTCTACCATGAGTTTATGGAAAATCCTTACCAAGGATGGGATAGATCTTGCTTTCTCTTCACCATGGCCTAAAGGTAGACTAACTGCAACACCCTCTGCCCAGTCACAGTGATTGCTTCAGAGATGGGTATGTGACCCAAGATTGGCCAATCAGGGTGTATCAAGGAACTTTTCTGCCACAGTAATAAGAAAGTTATGTATTGTTTTTGCTAGAGTAGATAGGTGGATAAGTTGAGACTAGGGCTACCACCAATCCTTTTTGTTTATTCAACGCAAGAAAGACAGAGTCTTAATGAGAGTGTTTAAGGCTCTAAACCAAATAATATCAGCCTTTTCACTGGACACCTCCGGTCTCATGAATCAATAAAGTTCCCTTTTTGCTTACAAGGTTGGGCAATTACATTCGCGAACTCACCCTAGAAAAAGTACTGCATATTTCATTGCTGAATATCACTATGGTCACCTTTGAAGTACTCCCCTTGGGAAGCTATGCACGCCTACACCAGCACCTAGTCCACCTGTCAAAGCAATTTTGAGACTCTTTTTTCTGGAATGGCCATCAGAGCTGCTGTCATCATATTATCCCTGATATCCTGAATGTCATCAAAATGTCTTCCTTTCAATATTTCCTTTACCTTTGGATACAGAAAAAGGCATCGAGGGCCATATCAGGTAAATAGGGAATGTGTTCCAGTTTACTGGCTAAAAACTCCGTCATAGACAGTGCTGTGTGAGCTGGTGTATTGATGTGATGCAAAAGCCCCTCAGGACCATTTTTGCACACACCTGTCTCATGCCAACGTTTTCAGTTAAGATCTTCCTAACTGTTTCTCTATTGATGCCTGTTTGGTCTGCTATGCTTCTCTGCCCACAATTTTGATGCACAATTCAATGAATTTTTGCAATATTTTCATCAATTCTTGTTACTGGTCGTCCTGACCTCTCTTCATCGGTGATGATTTCTCTCCCCTCAGAAAAACGTTTAACCCATCTGTACACTGCCATTTTCTTCATGGTATTAACCCCAAAAAGTTGGACTAACATGTCCCTGATTTCACTTCCAATTTTACCAAGTTTAACAAGAAATTTAATGTTTGTTCTATCTTCTAATTCAAGCTCTGATATTTTTGCAACAGCACACAAAAACATGTAACAACAATAATGAATGCCACTCAACAAGACACCGACACATCGACATGAACACAGCTGTGAGACACAGATATACCAAGGTTATGAAACTGTATCAAGTTGTTTGCAGAATACTGTCAGTGTAAGCGCATAGTGGCAAGTTCGTGAACTTAATTATCAGGTCTTGTAAACCAGTAAACCAGTGTGATGAATCAATCAAGGATTCCTATCTAATAGAACAATATAATTTCAGATCAGTTCCGGAAGTATTAACCCATTTGTGACACAAATTTGCTGATTCACAAATCATATCCTTCACTTGATTTGGAAAAAGTGACCTAGAAATAGTATTAGGTGCAAAAAAAAAAGTGTTGCTATTAAGATTCTTTTATCGAACAGAAAGGCAGATGGGATGTATTTCCTTTTTGAAGCCCTGCTGTTCTTCCTAGTCTTAATCTGTCCTGAGAACCTGACTCCTGACCATCCTCACGTCAGGTCACCTCCAATTCTGAGAGCTCTCTGGGTCCTTTCTGTTGCCTCCTCCATCTGCTGTTGGTGCCTTCCAGCTGTTACTGCTGAAAACTGAGTATGAAACATTTTGCTACACTGTCAGGTTTATTTAAGGGGGTTATATGAATGAAAAATGACCCCCAAAAATGTGTGGATGAGTCCTAAAAGGATTTCTTCTTTCTCACATCTAAACCATTAAGAGAGTTTGGAAATAAGTTCTGCTATATTTGAATTCTCAATAAATATTTTAGGAAATAAAGGTAGCTTCAAAAAATATATAATTCTGAGGTCTTACCTTCTTATGAAATCTCACAGACACTTTCACATTGGTTAAGTTTAATAATGTCAAGCTATTTATCCATCTATCCAGGCAATAAGGTTACACAGTTCCAGGAATTAATTAGTTAAGATACAACTCCTCTTTACTGCCTAGTATCACCTCCCATATATTATATATAACATGTTTTTTACCCCAACTCACATTCTGGGTGTTTGTGAAATAGTAGGATGCAGCAAGAGACAGCATAATATAATGAGAACATAAGGGCTTTGAATTCCTATGTCCTGGGTTCCCGTCTACTCACCCTAGGTCTATGACATTGGGCCAAGCACTTCATTTTTCTAAGCATCGGTTTACTCATCAGGAAAATAATACCTATCCTGTAAGCTTGTTTATATTTAAAAATAGTACATGTATGTTGTCTCATAGGGCCTGACATATAGAAACAGACTACTTTCATCATTAGTAAAGTATAGGAGTTAAAAGGTTAGGCTCTGAAATTACACTACCTGGGTTTGAATCCAAGTTCCTACTGCCCTAGCTTTGTTGCATTAGGCAAGTTACGTATCTTGTCATAGTTGCAATTCTGTCATTCATAATGAATAAGTGTTAATAGTATCTCTTTCATTAGTTTGCTATGGAGATTAAATGAAGTCTTGGTAAGTCATAATTTATTTCAAACTTACACAGTGAAATAGTAATGAATAATTACAAAAGAAAAATTTTAAGGATGATATGGCAGGGAAACCAAGAATTTTTGAACATTTATGTCCCATAGCTATTTTAAGCAAAAGTCATAAAGAAGTGACAAATACTTTTGTTCTCATAGTGCTTACATATCTGCATTTATATAGCACTGATAAAACACTTGTGTGCTTTATAGTACTAGATTTAAACTCTAGCTCAGTGTTGTGCACAGAGTAAAGTGAAAGTTATACATTTTAAAATACGCTTTCTAGTCATTCCTTTTACAACTATGAGCAAAATATGTCAGTTATATCATATATTTCTAAATATTGCCATGTAAAGAGGACATTCTAAACTTTCAAAAAAAATCTCATAATGATTTTTGTAAAGAATATAATAAATTCCATTTAAAATAATTTAAAAAGAGGCACAGAGTAGTAAACTGGAAAAAGAAACATGATCTAACATTCTGCTGCCTCCAGAAAACCCATCTCACTGCAAAGGACACTGACAGGCTCAAGGCAAAGGGCTGAAAACTGACTTTCCACACAAATGGAAAACAAAAGAGAGCAGGAGTAGCTATTCTTATTAAGACAGAACAGACTTCAAACCAATAAAAGTTTTAAAAGGACACAAAAGGACACTACATAATGATAAAAGCTCAATCTACAAGCAAGAACTATTCATCTTAACTATATATGTGCTCCAGATAGGAGCATCCAGTTTTATAAAACAATTGCTATGTAAACTAAGAGAGGACATAGACACTCACACAACCATAGTTGGAGACTTTGACACCCTGCTAACAGTCCTATACAGATCATCAAGGCAAAAGATCCAACAAATATATCCTGAACTTTAACTCAACACTGGACTAATTGGACCTATTAGACATCTACAGAAGACTCAAAAAAACAACTACAGGGTATACATTCTACTCATCAAAACATGGAACATACTCCAAGATTAATCACATCTCAAGCATAAATCAAACATGAACAAATTTCAAAAGATTGAAATAACACCAAGCATTTTTTTCAGATTACAATGGACTAAAAATAAATATCACACTAACAAGAACCCCTAAATCACACAAAGACATGGATACTAAACAACATGCTGCTGAATGACTTTTGGGTCAACACAGAAATCAAGACAGAAATAAAAAGATACCTGGAAACAGATGAACACAAAGACATATCATATCAAAATCTCTGGGATGCCATGCCATGAAAGCAGTGTTGTGAGGGAAATTCATAGCATTGCAAGCTCATATCAAGAATACAAGGAGATCACAAGTAGGCAGCCTAACATCACACCTAAGGTAACTTGAAAGGCAAGATCAATTATATCCTAATTTCATTAGAAAAATCCAGATTACTAAAATAAAGTTACAATTGCAAGATATAGATGACAAAAATATCATAGAAAGGATCAACAAGACAAAAATCAGGTTATTTGTAAGGTTAAATAAGAGTGACAGATTCCTGGCCAGATTGACTTTTAAAAAGAGAAAGACTGAATAAACACAATTAGAAATAAAAAAGGAGTTGTAACAACTGACCCTGAAGAAACTCAAAGGACTATCAGAAATTACTATGAACATCTGTATACAAATAAACTAGAAAATCTAAAGGAAATGGAGAATTGCCTGGCATCACATAACCTCCCAAGGTTGAAAGAAGAAGAAATTGAAACCCTAAACAGACCAATAAATATCCAGAAAATAAACTCAGTTATAAGAATCCTGCAAAATAAAAAATTCTGGACCAGATAGCTTATCAGCTAAATTTTACAAGACATACAAGGAACAGCTGACACTAATCTTATTGAAAATATTCCAAGCAATGGAAAATGAAGGAATCTTTCTTAGCTCATTTTATAAAGCTAATGTTATCCTGATATCCCAAAACTGGCCTAGACCCAACAAGGAAAGAGAATTATAGTCCAATTTCCCTGATGAACATAGCAAAATTCTCAAAAAGATTCTGGCAAATGTCATCCAACAACACATTTCAAAGATCATCCACCACAACCAGAAAGACTTCATTTCTGGTATGTAGGGTTGTTTCAACATTCACAAGACTATAAATGTAATTCAGCACATTAACAGGTGTAAAACTAAGAAGCACATGATTATTGCATTCGATGCAGAAAAAGCATTTGATAAAATCCAGCATTCCTTCTTCATAAAAACCTTGAACACCCTAGACATCGAAGGAACATTCCTCAAAACCTGCAGCAACATTATGCTTAATGGGCAGAAGCTGAAGGCACTACCCCTATGAACTGGAGCAAGACAAGGATGCCCACTCTCACCCCTCCTATTTGACATAATACTGAAAGTCCTAGCCAGAGCTATCAAAAAAAAAAAAAAAAAAATCAAGGGTGTCCAAATAGGAAAAAAGGAAGTTAAGTTATCCTTTTTTGAAGTTGATATGATTCTATGAGCTTAGAGATTCTGCCAAAAACCTCCTTTCACTGATAAACAATTTTGGTAAAATATCAGGATACAAAACCAATGAGCAAAAGACAGTTGCATTTCTATACCTCACCAACAAACAGGCTGAAAATCAAATGAAAAACACAATCCCATTCACACTAGACACAAAAAGATAAAATACCTTGTCATCCATCTAACCAGACAGGTAAAGGACCTTTACGGTGTAAACTATAAAACACTGCTCAAAGAAATCAAGAATGATACAAACAAATGGAAAAACATCCCATGCTCATGGATTAAAAGAATTAGTATTGTCAAAATGCCCATCTTACCCAAGGCAATTTACAGATTCAATGAAATACCTATCAAATTGCCAGTATCATTTTCACGGACCTAGAAAAGACAATACAGAAATTCATATGGAAGCAATAAAAAGCATGATTAACCAAAGCAATTCTGAACAAAAGGAACAAAGCTGGAGGTATCACACTTCCAGACTTTAAACTATATTACAAGGCTACAGTAACCAAGACAGCATGGTATTGGTACAGTAATAGGCCCATGGATCAAGGTAGAGATTCTGGAAGTAAAAACACAGTCCGTCAACCAACACATTTTCAACAAAGTCATCAGTAACAAACACTGGAGAAAGGAAATCATACTTAGAAAATGATGCTGTGAAAACTGGCTAGCCACATGCAGAAGAATGAAACTGGACCTCTACCTATCACCATATGCAAATATCAATTCAAAATGAATAAAAGACTTCAATGTAAAACTGCAAACCATAAAAATAGTAGAAGAAAATGTAGGGAATACCTTTCCGGACATCAGAGTAGGCAATGAATTCATAACCAAGTCTTCAAAAGTGAGTGCAACAGAAGCTAAGATAGACAGGTGGGACCTTATCAAACTGAAAAGTTTTGCACAGCAGAAGAAATGATCAATTTAGTAAAAAGAAGACCCATGGAATGGGAAAAAAAAATGTTGTAAGCTATGCATCTGACAAAAGCCTAACATACAGGATCTACAAGGAATTCAAGCAAATTCAAAGGAAAAAAAAACTCATTAAAAATGGGCAAAGGACATTAACAGGCCCTTCTCAAAGGAATACATACAAGCAGCCAACAAACACATGAAAAAATGCTCACCCTCACTAATCATCAGAGAAATGCAAATCAAAACTACAATAAGATATCACCTAATACCAATAAGGATGACTATCATTAATAAGCCAAAAAAAAAAATCAGGTGCTGGTGCAGGTGCGGAGAAAAGAGGATGCTTCTACACTGTTTTGGGAATGTAAGCCAGTTAAACCTCTATGGAAAACAGTGTGGCAATTTCTCAAAGAACTAAAAATTGAGCTTCCGTATGATCCAGAACCCCTCTCTTGGGAATATACCCAGAGGAACATAAATCACTCTATCAAAAAGACACCTGCATATGTGTGCCTGTTTACTGCAGGACTATTCCTGTTAACAAAGTTATGGAACAAACCCAGATGCCCTTTGAAAGTGGGCTGGCATAAAGGAGGACAAAATTATGAACTTCGCAGCAACTTGGATGGACTTAGAGTCGATAAAACTGAGTGATCTATCACAGAAACAAAGAACCAAGTATCATATGCTCTCACTCGTAAGCAGACCTTGAACAACTATCATAATACTATACGAAAGGGATTGGCAGTAGCGGGAAACTGCCAGGGGAGGAGGAGCACACCTCATCAACAAGGGTGCCTGCATAATGAACATTTTTATACCTAACCCTGATTTGTACCCCACATATTTGAGATAAAAAATTTAAAATTAAAAAAAAGAAAGCAGGCTGGACAAGGAAAATGTGCCCCATGTATAGGATGGACTATTTTGCAGCCATAAAGAAGAACAAAATCATGGCCTTTGCAGCAACTTGGATGCAGCTGGAGACCATCATACTAAGCAAACTATCACAGAAACAAAGAACTGAATACCACATGTTCTGACCCATAAGTGGGCCCTGAACACTAGTCACACTAGCACAAGGGTGGACTGGCAGACGCTGGGCCCTGTTAGGGGAAGGGTAGGAGCACACTGCAACACAGTGGATGCCTGGTCTGCTATCAGGGAGAGAAAGGACCAGCTAGAAGCCCAAATTTCACCTACATGCAACCTACTTATGTAGTAAATTCTCACTTGTGCCCCACAACTCTAAAATAAAATTTTTTAAAAAACCAATGCTTTCTACAAATTCAGTGGATTCTTATAAAATGTGTATATTGACTATATTGCAGAACACCTAATAGTAAGTTATATTTATGGAGTATTTCATACCTAGCTATGGCTTCCAATTAATCTTGAAGATTAACAGAAGAAAGATATTTCTAACAGTCCAGTGAGAGTGACCAGTGAGAGTGAAGAACCATATTGTTACAACGTGGATAACTGAAAGCACAAAGTATGCACTCAATAAATACTTGTGGACTGAAAGGTGAATTCACCTTTCAGACGTGTCACAAACTGCAACATGTGCTGCATAGAAGGTTTTTGTTTGTTCATTTTATTTTTTAGTTGGAAAATACAGGAAGCTAAACAAACCCGTAAGCAAAACCCTAGCCCCGAAGGAAACTTTCTACTCTCCTAGCAAAAAGCTCTAGCCACACCTCCCTTGTACATCCTGCCTACAAACAGCTACTTCAGAAAAAGCTAACCTACCTTCTTCAAAAATTGATAATCGAAAAGTTACAACAGAGAGAGAAATGGAAAGGAATGGTGAAAAACAGTCAAAGAGCATGCACCAACAAATTGAATGCAGTGAAAAGTGTGGCAACTGTTTTAACTGAATGGTGCAAGCACTTATGTGAAGCAGGAGCACAAAGAAGAGATACAAATACTATAGAACGGAACTCAGGAAAGCAGTGTTAGAAAAAAAATGAAACAAAAGAAGGAATTAGAAGGACAAGAGAAAATCAACATTGCCAAAAATCCAGTATAGTCATTAAAAGTGAACAAAATAAAATACACAGCTAAAGATTTTTCAAGGATTAGATAGCAAACTGCAGGTATGGGAAGCCCACCCAGGAGGACCCCACAATGCATATTTTCAGTCCCAAGGGTTGGTTAGAGAAATGCAAAGTCTGATTTGGAACCTAATGGGTGAGAGCATGCCTGTGCCACCCTCATGGAGAAATGTCTCACAGAGAGTTGGAAGGCAGGTCTGTTTCTCAGGGGCTAGGTGAAGGCAACCTCACAGTTACGTTTTTTTCACATTCAGAGAGCGACCTAGGTAACCTACTACCCAGCAATAACCTGCAAGTCTGGCTGATGGTAATCCCATTCATTATAACCACTAACACTTACAGTTAAAGAGTTAATCTCCATCTATCTCACTTGCTATGTTATTCTTCTCCACATATGCAATTACTATTTTATTACATGTAACAAGAGTGACAGAGACCGTTCAGATGAATCACATTCTCAAAATGTTCACAGACGTCCTCTTAGTGAAGCTTTCGTCACCTTAGAGCACAAAATGCCTGCCTAGAGCCATTAATGGCAAACGCAACTTTCACCTGCTGACAGCCTCTCTCCACATGCTCTGGAGAGGGCATCGTAAAAACCTCATGGCCAAAGGGCAAACCGCAGGACAGAAAAGGCAGGCACAGAAGGGCCTGAGCTAATAGCTGTGCATAAGTAACCTTTACTCCATGACGCTGACATGCATTTAATACAGGCCTCTGGAAATTGCTACAAGCTTGATCTGGGATTTTAGAAGTCATATGTTTTAAACCTAAACTCGTGCCCTGTTTTTAATTTCATTTTCTATGTTTCTGTAACAAAGTCAAGCTATATGAATTAGATTAAATTTCATGACCATGCATTTTCGACAAGGAAAGCAGGACAGTGGAAAAACTTGTTCTCTTCCTCTTTTCAAGGTATATGTATTAAGGGCCTAAAAAGCAGCAATTTGAGTTTGGACACTGTCAGTTTATTTTAGTATGCAATTTGTCCTTTGAGGCATGGTAAAACACTTATGATTTCAGGAACAACTAGGACAACTAAGCGTAGAAAAGCAGGAACGACTCTTTTCTTATTTATGTACATTCTTTGGTTAAGAAAAATATAGGACTGATTTGAGACCCTGTTGTCTAAAATTCTTTTATGTGATTTCAGGTCTTGTCTCCCTCTTACTGTTTATGTGGCCCTGTGTAACACAATCAACATCTCTGTACCCCAGTTTCCTTTTCTGTCAAAATAGGAATGATCATGGACCTATCTTTGTGACAATTTATTCTCATAAATCACTCATAACAGTGCTCAGCACATAGCACTCACTCAATTAATTTTAACTCTCATTAATTACATCTTTACAAGCAATCAGAAATCATATTCTCTTACTGAAAAATACAATATTAGATATTATGAATAGTGTCCCACAAATTCAGCTGAGAAAAAACTACTTCATATTCATATTTCAAATATAACATTTGTGGGAGGTTCTCCTTTCTAAAGGATGTGTAGGCTAGAGTAGGGGGATAAAAGTAGATAAAATTGCATAAAAGTTTGTATTTTATGACATGCATACATTATCATATTTTGTTATATTTAAACCTCTCAACAACACAATGAAATAAATAGATATTATTATACCTATTATGAGTTAAATTTTGTCCCCTCCCCCCCCAAAAAAAATACATTGAAATCCTAACAATCAGTACCTCAGAACATGACTTTATTTGGATATAAGGTCACTGCAGATATAATTTAAGATAGGCCATACTACAATAAACAGACCCTTAACTCAGTATGACTAGTGACCTTATAAGAAGATAGCTATGTAAAGACAGAGATACACAGAGAGGACACCATGTGATAGACAACGAAGGCAGAGATAGGAGTTATGCAGCTCCAAGGAATGCCAACGATGGCCAGCAAACCACCAGAAGCTAGGAAGAGACAGGGCAGTAGTCCCCAAAAAGCTTCAGTGGCAGCGTGGCCCTCTGATTTCAGACGCTTCCTCTAGAACTGTAAGAAAAAGCATTTATGTTGTTTTGAACTACTCAGTTCATGGTATTTTGTTACCACCGCCCTAGGAAACGGAAATCATCCTCATTTCACAAATAAGGAACCTAAGGCCCAGAGAGTAAGACCATACAACTAGCAAGGAAAGGAACCGATTTGGGAGTCCAAAATGCAATTTTTTTTTCACTAAGGAACCTAGTTTGTGTCCATTATTCCATCATATATCACCCATTCCAGTCATGCTCCTCTGCTAATTCTTCCCCAGTCCTGCCAGGCATGAACACACTTTGTCTTTGATCAGAGAAAGGAAAATGTATTTATTGACTGTCTCCTCCACACCAGACATCTCACTGGGCAATTTTCATATGCAATGTTCTCTCAATCCGAAATGGGTTTTCGGCCATTTTTCCTGCATGAAAGTTTTTATTCTTCAGCTACCAAGCCAAAGGCTCCAAATCCATGCCGTTTTTCATCTACCTAGTCAGAATCATTCCTTTCTTTGTTTATTTCCATAGCCTGTTATGTATTATTCCGTTTATGTCTAATTTTTGAGTTTGTTGATGATGATTAGCAGTCCCTAGCAATCTGTCAGTCTCCCTGAATTTTAAGATCCCTAGAGACAGGGTCATAAACATCATAGTTATTGAAAGAGCAATGGACAAAGGCATTGGACATTTTATTTAGACCCCACAATTCCAAAATGTAACATTGGTTGATTTTCATATGCCATGTGCAATCTTTGTCTCTTCTCCAACCCAGAAATTGTTTTTGCAATTAAGAACAGAGAAGAGGGCGGGGCTGGGTGACAGCCTGTCATGCCAGCACTTTGGGAGGCCGAGGTGAGTAGATTGCCTGAGCCCACGGGTGAGAAACCAGTCTGGGCAACTTGGAGAGACTTCGTCTCTACAATAAAACAAAAATTATTTGGTCATGGTAGTGCACACCTGTAATTCTGGCTACTTGGAAGGTTGCACTCCAGCCTGGGCGACAGAGTGAGACTCCAACTCAAAAAAAAAAAATCAGAGAAGGAAAGACTTCCATGACAACATATGAAACCTGGACTTTCATTACTTTTGGTTATTGTTATTGTTTTATTATTGACTCTCCATATACTGTTAACTCCTCTTCCTCAATCTAAGCATCTGTTAAATTTAAAATTTCAGTGAATGTTTAGATGATCCAGAACTGAGAGCTCATTTGGTCACAACACTCAATAAAATAGTGAGATGAGAACTTAGACTGCAAAGTTGTACTTTAGAACATGTTTTCAGAAAATAATAATACAAGAAAACAAAGGAAAAAGTCAAAGTCTGAACGATGTAATCAAAATTGTATTGAAGCAATCTGATTTGGGCAATATTGCTCCACAGGGAAAAATTGTAGGAGGATCTTCATATTTTGACTTCTGTAAATTTCCTTTCTTATTTATAATTTTTCCTTAAAATGTATGCTGAAAACACATCTTCATACACACACACACACACACACACACACACACACACAAAACACATTAGGCTAGCGACTGATACAATCCATGACTTAATCATATTAAGCAGAGTCAGGCTGATTTCACTGCCGCTCTGAAGTATCCACATAATGCAGCAGAACGATTGCATATTGCAAATGGACTCGTCTCAGCTCTGCTCACCATGAAGTTTCCCAGAACTGGGAAAATCCTTTCAGCTGTAGGCTGTAGAACAATTTGCATTACAAAGAGACCGTAATACCTAAATCTTAAGTGGAACTGAAATGCTTAGCTTTAAGCCAGGCCCTACTTTTGCAGACATAATGTTATTTTAACTCCTGTAGCATCTTTCTTTCTTCAGAGTAATAAGGCACTTGACAAATAATAGAAACATAATTTCGTGACTGGTATGCAGTAATAGCCAAAATAAAGTTTAAATGCCAGCCAGAAGATATTGCTCGAGGAGTGCTGTCCAAAGCCCACCCTAAAGGAAAGCACAGTGGGTCTTTGAGTAAAAGAATCTGGCCTTTCTGTTTTCTTTTGGTTTTACAGATTTGAAAGTGAGGTGAAGTCAGACACTTACTATAAATGTTTATGTTTATGCAGGTCGATATCATCACCAAGTGAACTGTGAGCTCTTGGGAAGGAAATACATTTTGATTACCTTTGCATGTCTATAACAGTTAGCATAATGTCTGGCAAATGGTAGGGAATGCACTGATTTTTCTACCCAAATTTTTTATTTTACTATATTTGCTCATGTGTTCTTCAATTATGTGTTCTTGTAATCTTACTTAAATTTTGTGTTCTAGGCAATTGTAATTAATTAAAATAAAATATAGTGAACTAGGATTTAATTAACCTTGTGATATATCTTAATTTAATATCCTCTTAACTTAGTAATAGTAAATTCCAAGGAGGAAAGTGAGACCATCTGGAAAGAGAAGATGGGATTAATATGTCACAAAAGTATACAGCAAAAATGATTTTTATGGGAGTGTATAACATTTGAAAATTATTTGTGAGGACTGAATACAATGTCAGTGTTGAATAAATGTATTTCTGGTTATTATCTTTCTGCTATCTTTTATACAACTGAAGTTTCTGAACATTTCTTCTTCTGTCGGGTTCTAAGTACTCGGGTTTTTTTCAGTACATATTTATAGGTTCTTCCCAGAGTTTTCTACTATTTTAGAATGATAGCCATGCCAGGCAATTTATTAACTCTTAGTTCAATCCCTTTTCATATTTCTCCATAAATCTTGTTCAGGATTGCTGTCAGAATCTTCTCAAATGCATTGTGATAAAGCAGGATTTGTATCATTGCTTACAAAACTTCATCTGGAATCACAACATTTGTTGGCAGATTCATGCATGTCTCCCAGGGGATTTAAGCTGAGCTAGTTTTGACTTATGGAACACAGTTTGAATTACAGAAGCCACTATTTACAGTCCATCGAAGTAGATTTCTTTTTTTCTTCTCTTGTCGTAAGCATCCAATTTCTTTTTCAAGAATAGACAAGAATTCTGTGGTTAGGTTCTTGTGGCAAAAAATAAGTACTAAGTCAAAAAGAGAAGTTAAAAAAAAAAACAAGATAAAGGGGAAAACATTTTTTTAAAAAAAACATGGATAAGAAGCTTGAAGAACTACTGGTGTGAACTTGAGAAAGCTGGTGGTAGAAAGGATATTTTGCAGAACTGAGTGAAAACAACTGATGAAAATAGTGGGTGTAGAATTTTCTCAAGATATTGTAGTGACGGCTATCTCACTTGAAACATATTAAATAAATCTGAAATTAAATGTTACTTTCTAAGTCTTGGCATAAAGTACAAAATATAAGAAGATCTATGACTATTGCTCTCGGGGCTGACAATGGAGCTTGAAACTCTGAATAGCTATTACAGTCTCCATGGTTTAAATCTGAAGGATTTTGTTTTTGTTTTTGCTTCCTCTTATAAGAAAGATATGGGAGACAAGTCAGGATTAGGTATATAAGTAATGTATGTGCAGATGAAGGTTGGGCCTCCAACTGGTCCTCATTGACCTGGCTTAAGATTGGGTACCCTGTGTTATTACATGCCCCCACCTGCTGCCCTCTGCTGGCAGTGTCCCACGACTGCCGATCCCTCCCTTGAGCTGTTGTGATTAATGTTTGGGTTTCACTCATGCATAAGAACATGTGGTATTCAGTTCTCTGTTTCTGTGATAGATTGATCAGAATGGTTGTCCATTCCATCGAATTTGCTGAGAAGTCCATGATTCTGTTCTTCTCTAAGGCTGCATAATATTCCATCATGTGTATATACCACATTTTCTTTATCCAGTCTAATTTCGATGGAAAGTAGAGTTGGTTTCATGTTTAGGCTATTGTGAATAGTGCAGCAATAAACATGCATGTGCAGGTGTCTTTTTTGTAGAACGATTTGTATCCCTCTAGTAAATTCCCAGGAGGGGGATTGCTGGATCATATGGAAGATTAATTTCTAGTTCCTTTAGATAACACTATTTTCCATAGAAATTGGACTAGTTTACCTTCCCACCAACAGTGTAGAAGTCTTCCCTTTCCTCTGCACCTGCGCCAGCGTGTATTGTTTTTTAATTACTAATGATGACCATCCTTACTGGGGTAAAGTGGTGTCTCAGTATGGTTTTCATGTGCATTTCTTTGATGTTTAGTGAGGCTGAGCATTTTCTAATGTATCTATTGGCTGCTCACATGTCTTCTTTTGAGAAGTGTCTATTCATGTCCTCTGCTCATTTTTTTAAATAGGGCTGTTTGTTTTTTTACTTTTGGAAACATTTGGGTTTTTGGTTTTTTTTTCCTTTTGGAGACATTTGAGTTCCTTGTAGATCTTAGATGTTAGGCCTTTGTCAGATACACAGGTAGCAAATAATTTTTCCCATTCTGTGGGTTCTTACCCTACTCTCTTAATGGTTTATTTTGCTGTGCAAAAGCTTTTCAGTTTGAAGAGGCCTCACTTTTCTATCTTATCTTTTGTGGCATATGCTTTGGGGGATTTGAAACTTGTTTTTGAGATAGGATTTTTTATTATTTTAATTCATGTATGTTTCTTTGACTGAATTGTGTCTCCCACCCAAAATTCATATGACGAAGCCCTTACCCCCAATACCTCAGACTGCAACTGCATTTGGAGATAAACCTTTGAAGATGGGATTAAGTTAAAAAGATGCTGTTAGTGTGGGTTCTAATTTAATTTGACTGGTGTCCTTATACAAAGAGGAAAGTTGGACGCACAGAGAGACACCAGTCGTAGGAAAGAGGAAAGACCATGTGAAGACATAGAGCCAAGGTGGTCATCTGCTAGCCAAGGAAGAGAAGCCCCAGAAGAAATCAAACCTGCTAACACCTTGATCTTTCTAGTCTCCAGACATGTGAAGAAATTAATCTCTGCTGCTTAAGCTACCCAGGCTGTGGTATTTTTGTTATGGCAACCCTAGCGGACTAATATGGCATGAATACATCTTTAAAAGCCAAATAGTTCAGTTAGGGTTAAAACCACCCCCCACCCCAGTCTCCTATACCCCTACCTTGCTCACCCTAGCTGTCATTCCCCAAAAGCAATCACGTTCAGCTGTTTGGGTTGTTTCTCCTGGGATATATTTTCTTATTCTTTAATAGCATTTAATACTATTTCTTAAATTTTGGGTTAGACAATATCTAATTGCTTTCTACTATGGAAGATGGAGATTTATCTCTTCAGCAGCTTATTTCACCATCACAAAAGAAACCCACATACACATTTCATTTCCCCCATCTTCACAATATAGTTCCATCACAATATTTTGTTGTTTCATTTCTATGCCTATTTATATACTATTCATGGTTGGGCCATGTAGGACACCATGATCATATTTGTGTAGTATATTGTTGCCCCTGAAGTCAGTAATTGCCTCACAGAGTATGCATAAATAACAAGTTAGTAATTGCCTCGCAGAGTGTGCATAAATAACAAGTCAGTTATTTATCTATCCCTCCAGGAAAGCCTCCCAAGAAACCAATGGTAGCCTCATTTTGGTGAGATCTCCACAGTCATCTGAAGGATACATGAGCTACAACTGGAGATTCCTCATACACTTGAGACTTTTTTTTTTTCTCAGTCTATGATGGTGGATGCCATCGCCAGTAGGATGGTGCATTTTGACAACAATGGTGGCAGGACTCAGAAAGTTTAATGAGCAGCCACAATTTGTTCACACTATTTTGTATTCTCAAAGAATGGTAGCATTACTCTTCCAGGCTCAGTTTTCCAAGTGTCAGACCAAAAAGTTAGGCCAATGACAACCTTCCAAAAGCCAATAAAAGTAGAGCAAGATGTATCAAGAGGAGTATTGACCAAAACTATGAGAACAGTCCTGAGTTCTACCCTCTGAGCAAAGTGACCACATCCATTTTTGATTCTGTGTGACTGGCACTGGGTGTGCACAACTCCAGCCATCCAGTGGACATCACCAGGTTTCAGCCCAACTGAACCATCACTGAACAAGGCCCAGGCATTTTTGGAAACTGCTGTTCAGCTGAGCTGAGGATTTGGCTCAGACAGTAGAGTGTCACCTTTTAACCTAAAGCTGAGATGCTGCTGGGTTCAGGCCAACTATGTGATTGAATATACTTTTTTTCATCTAACAATTGAAGCTTGCTGGGCTTTTCTACCTTGTTAAACATTGGGTTCAAGTTGACTTACCCAAAATTGAAATTATTAGACCAAATAGTCACAAGTCTTCTATGTATCAGGCATTCAGTTTCAACAAGTATCCAGTAGTTAGCTTTAGAAAAGCATGTACCTGGTATCTGTGTTAAGGCACCTTAGGGGTGCCTTTGGGTAAAAAGCTGCCTCCTTTGACCAGAGGCTCCAGTTGACAAAATCATCAGTCATGGAACCACTTTGCTCTAAGGATCATTAGGATTGTAGGACACGGAAGGTGCTAGCATTTCTCTATTTGTACTTCTTTTCAATTGGGAAATCCCTTCTGGCATTTATGAACATTCATAGTACATGCATATAATGCTAATTACATATCCTGCAGTGGAAGCCGCAAAAATAGTATATTGAATTTGCCCCAAGGACCCAACTCATAAGGTCACTTTAGCTTCCCTTTCCACAGCAAATTCCATCCAAACCCCATGAGTTGAATCTGGATGTCCCCTCTCCCATGCAGGACCAGATGGGATGGTGGGCGCCTGTATCCAACAGTCATAAAAATTTGGGTCCCTTCTCTCCCTAGTGTACTCAGATATGTGTATATCATCTTCAGTTCCCCTTGAGGACAGGGCAACCTCAGTCCTGCCCCTAAACATCTTTCTCCTTTCAGCTGGTTGAGTTAAGGTATCATAAGAGGAAGGGGATGTGGGTTGAGGGGAGAGCTGGATGAGGAAAGATGGCGGTCTCACAAGTTGATTAATAAGATTTGAAAAAAATCAGTAGGGATCTGTAGCAAAGATGTTGACTAAATTGTATGGTCAACAAGGCAATGCATCCTCATCCATTTCAAGCTGTGCAACCACTAGACTCCTAGACTCCTTTGGGTCAGTTTTTCATTCTTCAGTGGGACACCTGTGTGCAGGTTATAAACCAAATCCAGGGCAGTAAGAGTCTGACAACTAGCCAATGCCTCATCCATGGTTTTTAATTGGAGTCTGTCTCAGGGAAGAGGGCCAAAGATTCCTTAGAGCAGCCAATTCCCCCTACATAAATACTCTTAGATCTCTTATTGTCTTCTCTGAATGGATCTGGGTTTGTCATGATAGACCAGAAGGGGGACAAAGCCATTAGAGAGCCTTGCTATTGACATTCTTTCTTAACAAGCATTACATGCTTCGCTCATCTTCCAAAAAAACCAGACTAGGTTCTAACAATTCATTTGGTCTCTGGCTACAGCAGTCACTTATTTCTCTCCTGTCTAACTCAGTGAAGATACACACTCTGGAGTTGTTGTCAGAAAGAAGGAAAACTTCTGTTCATACAGAATGAATCTCAGCAATATGAATTACAATTGAGCAGACCTGAGAGTGAACACCAAATTGTCAAGGTAGAGTTAACAACAACTAGGACACTATTTGGACAGGCAGCTGTCTTTGAACCTATTTCCTATTACTTGATCAGCAACCACCATCCCAATTTCTTTGCACCAATACGCAATAGAGGACTTTGCATTGCCTGGTTGACCGTACAGTTTAGTCAACATCTTTGCTACAGGTCCCTACTGATTTTTTTCAAATCTTATTAATCAACTTGTGAGACTGTCATCTTTCCTCATCCAGAAAACCATACCTCTCAGCATCCCAACTGCATTGCCAAAATTTTCAAGAACTGTGGTGGGTTGGAGAGTTTACCCTACCTACAAATTAACAAGTTATCCTGGCTCCCACTTTAAATTATGAAATGGAAATCATTTTCTAGACTTTAGTGATTCTATAGTGTCTACCTGAACAGATTTCAAAAATATTTACTCAAACTAAGAATTCATAAAATATTTTCATAGTAAATAATGCTTGTTATATATGACAAGATATCAACATCAGTGACATTGCTTTAGCAGTGATTGTTAAATTATAATACTGATTGATTACTGTTTATCAGAATGGAAAATATTGAGAAGAAAAAGACAGTAAACTAGAGAAATAACCCAAAGTTGAGTTTCTATTTCAGAAGATTTTCTTATGTAAAAACAACTTATCTTAAAATAAGGCTTCTTCATTTCTTAGGTTTACAAAAATGTTCTCTAATTTTATTTTACAGTCAGAGAATTATAGAGAAGAGAATGCTGTGGCTATTCTGGTACTACTGTCTTTCATAAAAGGAAAAGATAATGAGAGCTAAAAAAAAAAAAAAACTCAAAATTTTCTTCCATTCATCAATGTCACAGAGCTAGAGAAAAAATAGACCTATGTGATATTAGTGCTGATATTTTATGATTTTCATCATCAAAAGAACAGAAGAGAAATTAATGAAGATACCAAATAAGGAAAAATACATTTATTAAGTCTCCTTACATTTTATTATATTCTATAAGTATTTTAAAATCAACAATGTCTAGTTAAATCAATAGTCTTAACTAAATTTGCTTTCTTCTATATACAGGGATTAAATAATGAATCAGATTCTGCCAAACAACTTGGTATGTTTCTGATATAAAGAAGGATTTTAATGCTCAATATTAAAAGACCATGTGGCGAACACTTTTTATATGTAGCACTTTGTTAAAATACTAAAAATACTGTTAGCAGAACAAGGCAGCTTTTTCAATAGAATTTTTATTGCCATACTATTTTAGTCATTAAAGATAAATCCACAAGATCTTATTCCAACCTGACGATTTACATCAGAAATGTGAATTAAGTCACTTTAGCCATTTTTAAATACGAGAGAAAGGGAGCAACTCTGGATATTTTAAACACATTATTGTTTCTCCTCCACAAAATTTAATTTGTTTTTTAACTGAACTTGTGCCTCTAGCCATCTGTAGATGGAAAATAAAATGTCCCAAGCTGTTTTATTCTGTATAAGAGCCACTATATTCATACTGAACCCAGGAAGACTTTTAAATGTGAACAAAAGACATAGCCAAGCATACATTTCTTATGCATGAGAAACTGTAGTTGGCATGTCAGCCACCACTGCCCCATATGTGATATGTACCCAGATAAGTCTATATGGTGAAAATGCTCCCTAAGTAGTGTTGCCAGTTTCTACCTGAGACAGCTAATACAGGGTATTATGAGGCTACCAAAATGGACGAAAATCATATTTTGGAAAGCGTGCACTTAGTCACAAGGTAAAATGAGGACAGATTTAAACATGACACTTTTCCAGTCAGCAGACTTTCTATAAGATGAAAGACTGGTGAAACAAATCCCAGTGTTTTCATAAAAAGAATATAAGGCTTTCAGACTTTCAATTTTTGTATGCTCCATAATCTTATTTTTCATATACGGTATAACAAAATTTTCAAAGGGTAGTAATACAGTTCTTGAGGAATGGTTTATCTGAAAACATCATAGCCTTATATCTTAAGGGGCTATTTCTTATCCCACGGGGTGTCCAAAGATGCGATTTTTGATGTGAGATTCCTTATATTCAGCTACTTAAAGCACTCCAAATATTCAGAGACAGTTTTCAGCCTTACCACAGAGAATGGCTTGCTGATATCACAAATTGGAAACCTGAGAATGGGGGGGAGATATACAGTTACCAGACAGACCTCCAATAGGCAACAGGGTCATGGAATCAACTAATAATGATGACAGTTGCTATTTATTGTGTGCTGTATCAAATGATGAACATGCACACACACACAGAGAGAAAGAGAGAGAGATTGATCATCTCTAATTCTCAGCAGTTACTATTATAACCATTTTATAGATGAGAATAATGAGGCTCATTAAGACTTAGTAATCTGCAGATCATCTAATTCGTAAGGAAGAGAGAGACCTGAACTGAGGACACGTCTAAAATGAGGAACTGAAGCATCTAGTGCCTTCAGAGCTGACACCTGACTTCTGGAAACGCAAGAGCAATGACTAGCTCTTTAGCAGGAGTTAAACAGAGTCACGAAAAGAAATGCCTCCTAATGTTTAATCTTCTTACTTAGCCAATCTGCCACAAATTGAGGAGACTTCAGCGGATGGCTGTGGAATGATTTTAATTACCACCCTTATCTGCCAGAGACAAAATAGCAAAGACGCTAGCTTCCAGGGACAGCCCTTGCAATGTGTGTGTGGAAAGTGAAGGGACTTTGCCAGGCAGTTTAAATGGAAACATGACCAACGACCTGCAGAGTCCACCCTACTACCAGAGGGACCACTCAGAGGTATACAAAGACCTATTCCCCACACCATGTCAGCATGTACTAACAGAGGTGCTGATATTTGTTTAGGGAGAGGTTTGAAGGAAAGGGAGAGATTTATGTAATCCACTGGGACTGGTCCCATTTTCTGTAGATGACAGAAGTTGAAGAGAGAGAAGCAGAAAGCTATTTTATCCATATGTAAGTTGAACGTTATAGACTGAAAGAGAGATGGGTGAATTGGCGAGGCGTGTGAATGAGTGTGAGCTGGAGAATGAGAAATTGTGCAGAAGAGAATTGGAAAATTATTTTTTAAAGCCTTTGGAAAATTATTGTCATTGTTATAAACTAAAACTAACAGGCAGACTTGATTAAAATTAAAATCAATTAATGAATTTGATATTGAGAGGGTAGAAAGGACATTTTCACAGTACTGCTTTGATTCCCTGCTGCCTGCTGCATAAAACCCAAACTCTTTAGCCTGACATCCAAGATCTTCCAGAGCTCTTGTCATTTTTATCATACTGTATGCTGAGAATTTCACTAGTATGTTTTCTAACTGAACAGAGAGGTGACTGGTTTGCATTTTAGAAAGATCACTGATGGCAATACAGAATAATAGAAGGAACTAGAAACTGTAGAGAGAGTGATTATTTAAGAAACTAGTGTAGCAGTTTAGTTTCATAGATGATGAGGATATGAAATAAAATAATGAGAGTGGAAAAGGGAATTGTGCTGGGCTTGGATTTCAAATATCAACTAAAATCTATCCAAATTTATTCACATACAGAATGTTTTGTCTCAAGCTTAATTATATAAAATCTCTAGCCTCCAACTGAGATTGGGACTTGGGAGAAGAAAGGCAAACCCCTCTCTACTGGCTGGTTCATAGCCCCCATCATAGAGTTGATGATGGTAGTAGCTTTGAAGATGATAAGCTAGATCTTAGTAGATTTTCTGGTCTTATAGGCAGGTGAGAGGATAGTAGGAGCTCTATATGTGAAGTTTGAAGGGGTGTTTGAAGTTTCTCTATCATAGGTTATATTCCCTTGCTTGAAGTTTTATCTACTCAGTTGGACATAGGTATAACATATAAAAGGATAAGCAGAAACCTGGGTTATAAGACCCATTGATCACATTCTTCACCTGGGATCAGGATCCTATTTGTCGCACCTCTGGGGACTTTTCCACTTTTCTCTTACTTATCCCACTGCCTTCACAAGTAGTTTTTGCTGAATATTGCAGAGAATTGTTTTGAAAACTATTTCAACCAAAAGTATACATATTACTTTTATTGAATGGTCTTCTCTGCCTGCACCTTAGAGCCCTCAAAGAGGTGAATTAAATTATAGAAGTATACACTTGCATACACACAAAAACATTTTTTTGCTTACCTGTCCACCATTCCCAACTTAGTGACTTCAAAAAACATGTGTTATTTCTAACGAATTTTTGCGATGACTTGAGTCAGCCGGAAAATTCTGCTTCTGTGATGATGGCTGGGTCTATAGTCATTAGGGGACTTGGCTAGATGTCCAAGATGACTCATTCATGTGACTAGTAGGTTGGTGTTGGCTATCAGCTGGGGTCTCAGCTGGGTCTATTAATCAACAAGCCTTTGCTCTCTTTGTGGCTTTCTCAAAGCGTGACTTCCAGTTCCCACAAAGCAGCATTTTAAAGGAGAAGTCCCAGTGTGCAAGCACTTAGCAAATCTTCAATTGCATCTTTCTTGGTAAACATCCCATTGGCCAAGATCAGTCATGAGGTCAGCACACATCAGAGGGAAGGAAAGTAATCTTGATGTCAAGATTAGCATGAGCATATGGGAAGAGAGGATTGTTGAGAGCTGCCTTTGGAAACTCTCTACGAAATACACACTGATTTGTATACGTTGTTAAAAAGTGCATTTTAGAAGTACACCAAAGACTTTCCTGCATTGTAATGTTCAAACTTAACAATCCACACTCAGAATATTGCAACCTGCATTTATCAACTAAAGGTAGAACCATTAAAGAATGTCATACGTGGGGGGGATGTTGGGACCCAGCCACGGAGGCCCACTGAGCACTAGGGATCAGGGTGGGCCATGGACCCTGAGACTGCTAGGATGTGTTCGGGAGCCATTGACTCCATTTTCCTCCTCCTTTTACCATGCAGCACAAGCAACCTAAAGGAACTGTGCTGGCCTAAGCTGAAGGCTCTGTGACTGTGACAGGCATAGCTCACTCTAGAAACCCATTGTTTCTGTTTCCCATAAACTGGTTTTGGCTTAGGTATTAGATATAATTCAAATTCAGGTCACATTTAGGAGCATTTTATATGGTACAAGCTTCTTTATAAATTTAAATGTATATTTGTAGAATTAGTATACACTTTTGGAGAGCTGTTTTCAGCTTTTCAATGGTATAGATGACTATCTAGAGTATCAGAAATGGCCCAGTACAAAGTTGGGCTGGGCACATCCTGAGGGCCAGTGCATACTTTGGACTTGGCTGCATTCTTTTAGGCCCAGATTTGCTACAGTTAATGTAGGGTTTTTCTCCCTATTATAGAAATTGAATTTATTTTATTCATAGAAAGTATTGTAGAATAGGTCATGCTAATGTCAGGGAATCATGTTATTTCAAGCATGATCAATCATAATATTTTGAGGTATAATAAGAATACAGTTAACTTTAGAAATTTCATTGTCTCCATTTTCTACTATTGTGGTTTTGGTCTTAGTACATTTACAGTTTATATTTGGGTTTTATTTTTAGAAGCTTTGTTTCTGATGATCAGCTTTATATATTAGGATAAGGAATTAGAAACTTTCAGAGAAATTAGGATAGATATATAGGACTTTAGAATAGCCATTTTGTTAAGAGATTGTAGTCTGTAGTTCCAAAAAGTGGCCCATCATGAACCTTGGCCTGCGCCACATCCTATAGAGCCCAGTATGATCTTTGGACCATGGCACAATCTTTAGGAATTGCTTTAAGCTATAATTAAGAGCTTCCATAGCATTGTGTAAGTAGTATTTGCATAAAATAGAAAGGTAACAAAGTTTAAGTTAGTCATTATGGGTACTGAGTGAGCTTTAGAAGTTGATTATCAGAACATCATTAGGCTTGTAGGGATTGTTGCACTGCTTTTGAAGAGCATTAACTAGCAAAGGGAACAATAAGACAATCTTTGGGTTTGTCCTTCCTCATACCTGAGAAAACATCTGGTGGGTGGGGGATGCTCCTCCTGCACCTGGGTTTATATTCACGTGGAAAGGCTTGTGAGATTGTCTAAAATTTGGGGAAAAATACCTGTTGTAACTTTCAATAAACGGCTTCTGCTCAAAAAAAAAAAAGAATGTCATACGTGTTAAAATGAGTGCCTCTGATAAACTGAGAATAGTCACCAGACTCATTTTTATTGTAGAAAATCAGGGAATTCATGACCATTGAGATAATGAGGTAAAGGGTGAAGCTTTTGAGAGGGCACCAAGGTCGGTTCTGCAGATTATGCTCTGCAGAGCATTGGCTCTGTTCCGAGACACCAGTGTATAAATAGCACCCCTCAGAGTTGGGCAGTGCAAAACTATCCACCATGTCCCTCGCTCTATAGTTTCCAAGTCAGGATACTGGACAAACAGCAATGTGAAATCTAGAAGTCACCATAGGAGAGAAAACAATGGATTTCACTGTGGACATACTGGATTTGAGGGACCTGTCCAACATCCAGATCTAAGTGTGTGATGGGTAGTAGGAAATGTTCCCGTGCAGGTGTGTACGGCAGGGGAATAGATGAGGTCATCAAAGGAAAACAAGTTTGGGAAGAAGAAGACGAAGAGCCTGACACGACAACCCTGGCGTATGTGAGACAGAGAAGTGGGAGAGCCAGTGAAGCACTCTGAGAAAGAGCGTTCAGAAAGCCCCAGCAACTTGACATATATCTGCTGAAACAGGCAGAGCAATAAAAGCCCTTTCCCTATAACGAATGTCAAGATTTCTGCTCGAAAGAGGGCCGATTAACTTTCTATCACTGTCTTTACACAAGCTCTCTGAGGGTCTCCCAGAGACAAGGTGTTAATTGACGGAAAAACTGTGTTTTCCGTCCCACTTTCTCCCTGCTGTGAAGCATCAAGGATGACCTTAAATAAATGATAAGTTTGCCTTGCGTGGTGCTTTACAGTTTACAGAGCGTGTTCACTTACTTTATCTAATTTGTTCTCTACGGCAACCCTCTCAAGTACGCAGGGCAGGTATTCGTATCTTCATTTTACAGATGAGCAAATGGAAGCTGAGAGAAGTGATTATTCCAAAGTGGAACTGTCCTCTGACTCCCAATTCAGTTCTGCTTCCACTGAGCAGCTCGATTGCATTAAGGATCAAGTCCTTGTTTTTCATTCAGCCACGCAGATACCCGGGTTATCTAAACTGGGAATTTTCCATCCTACAGTTATCAGCCTTAGCAGAGAAGATGTGGCAGGAGCTAGGACTCGAGGGTGGTTGATACCTGTCCTCCTGTGTTTTGGTGACTCCATTCCACTCCCTGTCTTTTGTGGGCATGAATTTCAGAGCATGCTTTTTCCCACACAATGAAGTTCTAATAAAGTGTGCTAGTTGCCATGACTTTAGAAGTATACTATATTATCACATGCCAGTAGAAACATCTAAGAATAAGCCTTAATTAGATAAAAACTAGAGGACGGACAGTGAAGCTGACACTGTTCCAGAAGTTATCTTTATGTGTCCACACTAACTTACATAGGGAGATATATAGGGAGAGATTTCTACTCTATGTCGCAATTCTCTAATCTCTTTTTAATATCAAAATTACTCAAGATAATAATTAATATAGTTAATTAATCTGTGAAAATAGAATGGGAGATCAATAAGTACTTAAGGGCACCCGAATTATCCCCACCTGTGTCGCCCATACACCTGGCCCTACGCATTGCAAGGCTCTGACCATTCCACGCTAAAATCAGTCCGGATACTATTAGAATACAGCCTCACTAAACAGAGTGTTACATGGCAGCATGCTGCTACATTTTGACTCCATTAACGAAGTGTGTTTTGGGAGAGCAATGCCAGTGTTCTCTGTAGGAAATGTACTGGCATTTCAAGGATAAGAGGGCAGAAAAGGTCTTAAGTGAATCAAAGAAGTTATGGAAAATGTAGCTTCCACCTAGAAATATGCAACAAAACAGAGAGTTATTGAAAGACGCTTTCAGATGTAAGTATTACTGTCCTGCTACATAAAGATCTTTTTTAGCTACCATGCCGTGTGGCATGAGCCGATAAGTTCAGTTCCCTGTAGGTTCAAGCAGACAGCCAGGCCTAGAGCATGCCTGTAGCAAGCTGATGTACTAACAAAGAGAAAACCTATCTAGGCTGACTGTTTAAATGTCAGCCTGCTACAAATAGTCTTCAATGAATTTTAACATCACCCCAATAAATACAGTTCATTAGTACAGCATATTTGGCTTAAGAGTTTCAATCAATATGTATATAGAGTCATAGGATAATTAAAACGTTTGATTACTTATATTTTGTTATAAAAACACCAAATGAGCCTTACTTTTTAGAAATGTTAATATTAAGTTAAACATTTTAAAGCGCTGAAATGTATTTTTCTTTATTCCATATCCCTTAGTATTGAATAACTTGCTAATATTTTATTTATTATAAAATTTTATACTTAATCATTTAAAAATTTGAGCCAAATAAAGCAAAAGAGATTCATTTTATTCCCAATTTTAAGCAGAGAATTTTCTTCAGCAATTAAAATATTTTATGATCAGATGGACAAAATTTGACTTAAACATGAGTTGTACAACCATTGCATAGCATGGTCTTTACTAAAATATTTGTAAAACAGTGTATTATAAATTGCACAAAGGTCCAAATCTGTGAAAAGACAGCTGTATATGATATGATTTATATTTAAACTATACCATCGCTATGGTTTTCCATTCATATCCTCTATATTGATAAGGAGAATTAAGCTGTGAACGCAACGGCAGGTATAGTCAAATGGTGATGAAATATAGCCATGGACACCTAAGTAAAGATTTGCAAAGCCATAGACTTTTGTGAAATGAATCGTCACTAAAATTTGTAACTCATTAGCAGTTTGGGTAGTGGAATTCCTAGGTCATAGCTATCAAACTGCATTATTCTTTTACAACTTTTAGTCAGCATAAGAAAGTGAAGCTTTTTTGGAAAAACAGAGACCCTTGGTGACATTTGAGAGTAGTGTCATTAAAGTGAAGGACTGGAAACAGAGTGGGTTGCAAGAAAATGAATCTAGCAGATATACACTCGTCTGAGCAAACAGATAAAGAAATAAAAGAGAAACTAAGACAATAACTAATAGGATAAGGAAGGGAAAGGGTAAAACAAGGTTTATTGAGATAAAAGTTGAACTATGTTTAAAGTAGAAGCTAAAAGCCAATAAAAGAAGTTCTGGAACATCGTGGAGGAGAATGGGGTAAACGTAAAAACAAAAATGTATCATGCATTGATAGAATTTCAGTTCACTAATTGCTTCCTTAACTTTTCTCAAGCAAACAGTTAAGGCCTTTAAGCTGGCAGAAAGAGAAAGGGAAAGCAAATAGCCCTAGTCGCATGGGGCTCTTACAATATTCATTTGATAGTATCCCTCTCTCTTTTCTCCCATCAGACCCAGAGCACAGAAGAGGGAGGGAAAGAACAAGAAACTACTGGCTGCTGACCTGCCCTATTTGACTCACTTGTCCTGCGGGGTCAAGGACAGTGAAAGCTGTCCATAAAGACTTTTTCATTTTGCAGTGGCTTACTCAAAGCTTTTAGTCATTTAACTGGGAGTAACTATGAGTTGATACAGTGACACGAGGAACAGTCTAGCTGAAAGGTAGATTGCCGACCCTTTCCATCAGGCCATCTGTCCTCTGTGTATCCTCTGCTTATTCCCTGCCTTGATGGGTCTTCTTTCTTCTATCTCAAATGGTTTTCCTCACCTAAAGTTTCAACTGCAGAGAACTCATAGCTAATACCCTCTCTGCCATCATATTAAGGCAATATTCTCAAATTTTCTTTTTCATAATAATCACATGAGGAGCTTGTGTGTCCCACACCCAGAAAGTGTGGTGTAGGGCCCAGGGACGTTCTTTTTTTGTTGTGTTTTGTTTTTCAACAATGAAGCAAAATTTAATGATCCTCAATCCTCCATTTCAATGTCAAATAAATCATCTTTTCCTCTCTGAATGCTTAGATGTAAGATTCATTGATTCAACAGATATTTATCGACTGTCTTACACATTCCAAGTACTGTTGTGGGAGATATGGTAGTGAAAAAAATTGAATCCCTACTTTTATGAAGCTGAGTTCCTTGTGCGGCAGACAGACCATAAACACATATCTAACATAGAAAGAGGATGGACTGAGGCTTGGAGGCAGAGAGGTGCAATTTCATTTAGCGTGGTCAAGGAAAGTATTTCTCAAGGTAGCATTTAAGCAAATCCTGAATTAAGTCAGAGAGGGAACCATGCAGATATATACAGGGATAAAATTCGGGGCAGAGGTGGCAGTAAACGCAAAGATCCTGAGATGTAAATGGATGTGGATAAATTAAAGTTTTTAAAGTATGACAAGAACAGGATTAGATAAATCAAGCGTAATCTCTATTCTCTATTTTTATAGAATTTGTTTGTTTTCTCTATTTGCGTCTGAAATTTAGAAATGTGCTAACTGGATCTCAGCCATCCTTTTAGACACGAATTGGCTATTTAGAACAATTAGAAAAATATTATGTCAACTTTTAATCATTAAAATTTTACACGGTAATTTTTTGGATGTTCTTTTTAACAAGTGCACTAGGTGGTTGTCGTTTAGGTGATTTAAAAGTCACATCTTGAGAGACCACCCTAAGTGATGTACAGGGATGAGCTTCTTATGTGTGTGTGTTACTTTTAGCTGATAGCTTTGATTTTGTGTTTGATGTGTATGATAATCCATACTCCAAACAGCATTTCCATAGCACTTTTGACCTAGCAGTAGGGCAATTCAGGTTAAAGTTAATGCTTCCCACTAATGAGGACGCACCCACTACACGGAGTCTTCTCATGTGGGATCCAAGATCACAGTGGAAGTCATTGGCATCAGAAAAAAGGAAGCACACCCAGACCCTGCATTATTGAGGAAAAATAAGGAGTACAGTGTGGATTCAAGTGTTTGGCAGTGCTAAAGGAGAAAGAGGTAGATCTTTCCAGATCTTCTTCATCTTCTCAGTGTAGTAGCCCAGCAAGGCCAACAGCTGAAGGCAAAGCTTGTACAAGAAGAGAAAAGAGACTTGATGTGGAACTCAGTAGGGAATCAAGGAGGATAATCTATACTTCTGTGAAGTAGATTTTTCTAGTGTGAAGAATTTTAAATCATAAATTCCTGAATTTTATTTGCATGGTCTTTGAAAAATCCTGTTATGATATTTATTGTTCCTTTTATTAATTAAGTCAAAAATTTTGGAAATGTGAGTGTTGGCATACTGCAATTGCCAAATAAGAGCCATTTTTATGACTTGCAGTGCTAGGTGAGAAAACATGACAGAATGATTAATTCTGTTTCTATTACAATCACTTATCTTTCCCATACACTCCTAATGGGGCTAGAGAGATAAAACCCACTCTGCTATTCTCATTTGATGATACTTTATTAAGATTGGCTTCAAAATTATTGACCTATTTCTGGCAATTTTCAAATTTATACTAAGGTTTTGATCATTCAAATAAATTAAACTTGATAAAAAAGTTGATTACACTGCTCAATAAGAGAAGATAAAGGTTTAAAAAGAGAAGTATTTAACACTAGCTCTAATAAAGATAAAAATCACCTAACCAAATGATTGTGTTTCTCTTTTTGTGAGTTAAAATGTCTTAAGTGTTAACTTAAAACCTAAAAGTTCCATTCCTGCAAATTAAGCAGTGACATCAACTTTTTTCTACATCATGACATAGCACATATGCCTAAACACGTCTATTTCATTCTGTATAAATAATTGGGTTTCTGACTGGACACCGTGGCTCAACCTGTAATCCAAGCACTTTGGGAGACCAAAGCAAGAGGTTTACCTGAGCCCAGGGGTTCGAGACCAGCCTGAGCAAATTGATGAGAACTCATCTCTGCAACAAATCACAGAAAGTAGCCAGGCATGGTGGCATGTGTCTGCAGTTCCAGCTCCTTGGAAGGCTGAAGCGGAAGGATCACCTAAGCCCAGCAGATCAATGGCCATGAGTGTGCCACTGCACTCCAGACTTGGTGACAAGAGTAAGACTTCAACTCAATAATAATAATAATGAGTTTTTTTTTTCCTGCAATGGAGCCTACAGACCCCGCCCACTGCATTATTGTTACATATACTATATTCAAGGTTCCCAGGTAAATGTCTGGATGCTGAGTTCTGTTTCTGGCCCTGCAGAAAGATCTAAAGAAATTATATTAAATTATATGTTTTCAAACAATCTGACTAATATTCCACCAGTTATTACAGGTCATATTACTAGATTTCAAATGATTCTTACTCCGTGTAGATAGAAGGTTAAAATTCCTGAGGACTTTCATTCATTTTTTTAGGGAATAAATTTTTCTTTACAGAAATGGAATTAAAATTTTCTGCTATTATAAACTCTTGGACACAAGCCTTCTCTTGTTGATGCTATTTAAAATCTTCAGTAACCAATTCATGACTTGCAACAAAGTGGGTCATGCTGGCTAAACAGATGCAGAAGAGCTGACACCCATCTGACTCCTACAGGAATTTCTAATCCGCCTGACGCCACACCTCTGCCTCTCAAGTCAGCCCAGGGAACTGCTGGACTGAAGAGAGACTGCCTCTCTCCTGGGGGTGGATTAGTCACAACATGGTGACTAAGGACACACCTTGAAAGTTGACCACTCCATGAAACTGGCAAGCAGGCTCTTGCTAACACAGCTTTCTTCTTTGAGAACTCTTGTGGACCTTGCCACCCAGCTCTGTTTCATCCACTTCCTTGTGTTTCTTGCTCTCAACACACGTGAATGACAGGTTCCCCATCCTACCCCACCCGTGCATGGGTCACCTTTATTCTGCCCTTTACTGCAGGCTGAATTCCCTTCCTTTCTGATGTTATGAAGAGACACATTGCACGCAGTTTCTACTGACACAAGATTAGAAAGGATATTATTACTAAACTTCCACAGTTGTGCATCTAGAGCTCTCAAATTGCCTCTATTACTTTCCACCTTGTACAGAAGTTATTTATATGCATGGCTTCTTTCTCACTATCGAGTAGGATACCAGCCTCTCCTGATAGTGTGAACTACCCATGGGCATGAGCCGTTTTGTTCCTCTTTGCATGTCTAAATCACGGATGGGCATTCAATGAACATTTATTGAAAAAATGAGTACCAAGGAAATACTATTCTCTCAATTCTCATTTTTTTTTCTGACGATTATTTCCTTTTTTTTTTTACCTTTTTTGGTCATTTAATCTCTATCTCATTTTATTTTGCTATGAAATAGAATAGATGTCAGTCTTCCATGAAAAAGTAGCAAGTTTGTTGAGATACTACCTAACTCCAGTCAGAATGGCAATTATCAATAACTCAAAAAATAACAGTTACTGGAGAGGGTGTGGCAAAAAGGGAACATTTCTACACTGTTGGTGGAAGTGTAAACTAGTGCAACCTCTGTGGAAAGCAGTGTGGCAATTCCTAAAAGCTCTAAATATCAACCTCCCATATGACCCCACAATCCCCCTACTGGGAATATACCCTGAATAACTCAAATCACTCTATAAAAAAGATACCTGCACACATATGTTTATAGCAGCATTGTTCACAATAGCAAGAACCTGGAAGCAACCATGCTGTCCTTCAAAAGAGGACTGGATTTTAAAAATGTGGTACATACACATGATGGAATACTACACAGCCATAAAAAAGAACAAAATCATGACTTTTGCAGCAACCTGGATGGAACTAGAGTCTATAATACTGAGTGACCTCTCACAGAAACAAAGATCTGAGTATCACATGTTCTCACTCATAGAGTGGACCTTGATCATCCAACGTATTACCATAAGAAAATGACTGGCAGTGGTAGGAAACTATGGGGGAGGAGGGAGATGAGATTAATGGTAGTAAACATCTGTCTGGGGACGGGGAGACACCTCTTATCAACAAGGGTGCCTGAACGAAGCATATTTGTATACCTAACCCTTAACTGTACCCCACAATATCATAATAAAAAATATTGTTTATAAAAAAGAAAAGAAAAAGTAGCAAGTTTGTGATGTTTTATCAAAATCTTATATGAGCACAACCAGTAATTCCTGAGAATTCATGGACCAAGGATTGAAAATAGGGATCCCAAATTGCATACTTGGTTCTATTTCTAGTTCATTAATAGTGGTTGATACTTAATTCCCATACTCAGATTCCCTACTTATGAGGTGAGGAGAATCATAACTTTCTCCGTCTCTGTGTTCTAAAGTACAATGACAAGTAGGTGGATATAAAAGAATATATTTTAGTTTCTTTTTAAGTGGATATTTTTCAAATAAGGTACTGAAAGTGTAGTAATAACAATAGAGACTGACTTCTTTCTGATACAATCAAAATTCACTAATATGAAATAGCCATAAATCTGAATTACAGAACATTTAAACAAAAATAGCAAGTTACATGAATCAAGCATCTTCAATAGTATACTGTTGACCAGAAATTGTGAGAAAATAGAATTCCTTAGGAATTTTCTATAACAAATATAAAAATTATGTATAATTATCATAGCTATTGTCTTATACAAAAATATTTATCAAGTATATTTTTATACCAAATATTAGAACTGCCATCACTATTATATTATAAAGAAATGTTTCTAAAGTATGTTTTTAATCATAATAAGCTTTTCCTAAGTTATTTTATTAATTTTTTTTACAAAATTTTTTTGTGGGTAAGGGAAGAGTACACTTGAGTCTACCTTATCTAAGCTTTTTGCAAATACTGAATTAGTTAAGTCTGTAATAACTCTTTCTAGATTGCTTATGTTATTACCAAAATGAAATTATGTTTTAAATCAATTTGACTAATATTTGACAAGTTATTACAGATAATATTACTATATTTCAAGTGATTCTTATTTCCTGTGACTAGTAGATTAAAATCCCTAAGTACATTTATTCACTCTTTAGCCTATAACTTATTCTTTTCATAAATTTAACTAAAATGTTTGTTCACTATAAACTATTGGACACTTGGACATGAGACTTTTCTTACTGAATCTATTTAAAATATTCATTAACCAATTTGCTACACACAACAAAGCAGGTCACACTGGCACCAAAATATATTTATTCTTCTTCACTGGGTGAGCCACTAATCAATACTCTCCAAGTACAATATTTGTATTCAGAATTCCAAGATTGCCCTTCAGAATGACAGCATCACTCAGGGGAACTTAATAAGTATAATATGGTAGGGGAAGATGAAATGATTTATTCTGACAGAAATGTCCAAATATACCTGCAGGATGTGGCACTTGTGAATGCACCCTACTGTGCTGTATAATATTGATAACCCAGGGCCACGCTCTCCTAGATGTAGAAGGTCTGAACAATGCAGTTTCTTTGCTATAAGATTCTCCAAAATTGCTTCACAGAGGCTCTCAGACAATTTCAGAATTCCCACTTTAACTCTTATTAATGTTAAAATAGCACAAACATCTCACTGACTCAAAACACAGTGAAAAGTTTGTACATTTGTTAGAAATCTACAGTCTGATAAAGAAATAGGAATCTGAACTGCTTCTCCATTCTCATGTCCCTGTGGTTCCACAAATTGTCCCTTTTCATCTATTGTAAACTAAGAGTTTTTGACCTTTTCTTGCATTTGTAGACTTTCCATAATCAACTATCCTAAATCCTCAAGAAAATATATTCTTGCCCTTCATGACATAAGGGAAGCTCTAAAAACAAGCAAATGAGTCAGCCTGTATAGAAATGACTACTTATTTATTTAAAAACCCTACATACACATTTTAATTCTGTTTCAAATTTTAAGCATCCAGTTTGCTCCACAGCAAAATTCATATGACTAACATTCCTCTATGTATTTTAATGGTTTATCTTCAGTTCCTATTTAATTGTGATATGATATTTCACTGGTAAAGTCAACATTCAGATGCCTGAACTAAAGATGGAGTATAGAGTGGGTTTTCCCAGAAAAATTTTTAAATCTTTGAAAAATATTTTCACCTTTTCTTCCCCATGTAAACCCTTAGACTTGACTTTCAATGACAATATAAAGACATAAGCTCTGTTCTACCTGCAGCCTTGTGGGTCGAAGAAGTCAACTCTTCCTGTGGATGATTGGAACTCATCTAGAGCAGGACAGAGGATCCTATGCCCATGTGTCTTACCAACCTACCTTCCCTAGTTGGCAGGAGAGAAAATCATGATGGTATGGAGAGTTTTCTGTGAACCTTTTTTTTTCTTTCAACTTGAAGAAGTGGGAGTTTTTTTCTCTCTTTTTTTTTAATTTTCAACTTGGAGAATTTTTTCTTTCTTTCCTTCTTTTTTCTTTTCTTTCCTTTTTTTTAAAGTCAGGGTCTCCCTCTGTCACCCAGAGCTGGAGTGTGGTGGCACAATCACAGCTGACTGCAGCCTCAACCTCCTGGGCTCTGTAGATCCTTCTGCCTCAGATCCTGAATAACTGGGACCACAGGTGCATGCCACCATATCTGACTAATTTTTTAATATTTTGTAGAGATGAGGTCTTGCTATGTTGCCTCAGCTGGTCTCTAACTCCTAAGCTCAAGGAATGCTCCCACCTCAGCCTTCCAAAGTGCTGGGATTACAGGTGTGAGCCACTATGCCCCGCCAACAGTGTTTTGTTTTGTTTTTCTAAAATTTATCATTGTTACTTGTTTAAAATGAAGTTTTAAAATAAATTATGCATACAAATGATGGTTATAAGATTCTGTATATTTGCTGTCATGCTGATTTATTAAAATAGAGACAGCAAATCTAAGTGGATGCCTCCATTTTTGCTGTTGTTGTGTTTCCAAAGACCATAGAGCCCTTAAGTCCAAAGTCATGCTGAGCTCTCATTCCAGTTTGGATTTGCAGCCCTCTCTAAATAGGCTATCTCATTCTCCCTTGAGAAGCTAGCTATATCGTAGAAGAGATGCCTAGTACTAGGGGCTGTGAATGTCTCAGCAAATAGGGACACAAGAAACTGCCCTTCTTTCACTGAATTAATATTTTTTGAGTGTCTACTCATAGTATTAAGCACTGGGGATAGAATTTTTTTTTAACTTTTAAATTTCATTTTTAATGAGATTCTCAGAGAAGATCTCATTGAAATATTACCATTTGAGTGAAAGCTGAAAGAGGTGAGAAGGCCATGTGGTTTTTCTAGGAAAACCCCTTTCAAAGTAGAGAAAACAACCATTGCCTTGCTAGATTGCGGTGTGGCCATCTGCTCTTTGAGTTATAGCTATCGCCATGTTTCCTGGCTTTGGCCTCCTTCCCTGCCTTGAGGAAGTGAATCCTCTCTCTCTCTCTCTCTCTCTCTCTCTCTCTCTCTCTTCTCTTTACCTTTTTTCAATCTAAAAAAAAAAAAAGACCAAAGTAGAAAGAACAGTGTATGCAAAACCCTGAGGAGAGAGTATCTCTTCTCTGACTGAGGAATCGAGTGAAGTTCGTTTGACCAGAACAGAGTGATGAGTGAACAAGGAGCCAAGGAAGGGAGAAAGGAACTAAAAAGTGAAAGAGTAGAGAGAAAAGGACATTGCAAGGACTTTTTTCTTTTACCCTGAGTGACATGGAAAGTTACTAGAAGATTCTGCGTAGCAGTATATCCCGATATGACTTTCAAGTGGTCAGAAGCCATGTAACAACTCTGGTGAGGACAGACCAAAAGAGGTTCAAGGTCAAAGCAAGAGGAGTGCTTAGGAAGCCATTGCAATCACTGAGGTGAGAAGTAATGGGATTTGGACCAGGACAGGAGCAATGAAGCCACTGAGAAGTTTCCAAATATGTTTTGAAAGTAGATCCAAGAAGATTTACTGAAAAGATTCAATAACTTTCTGGGCACATGTGGATATCAGACCATTTTTCAGGTTGCTCTACCAGCTGCTACTTGAACTAACAGTTGGCTTAAGCAGGTCATGAGACTACCACATTACGAATCTCAAGCCACAACCTCTAGATCTTTTGAAATGGTATGGCAGCCACTAATTTTAAAGGAAAAATAAAAGAGTGAAAGAAATTAGATACAAAAAGATGACCCTTTCCCTGAAACATGCAAGAAAGTGAAGTTTCCAATCTACTGAGGCTGGGACCACCCAGTCATTGAAAGATTCAAGTTTTTTTAAAATGCAGATCTATTCCTAGAATAATACGACACTAAGTGAAAAAAGTAGCCAAACTTTTAAATAATCTGTAAATGCCCTTTTAGCGGATTTATTTTACTGGAAACTCGATAGGCATTTTTTTTATTGCTTTATTTAATTATTGTTTTACTTTATTTTGTTATAAAGATGTGGGGTGTCAGTCAGGATTAGATACATAAATAATCGATGTACAGATGAAGCTTGGGCCGCCAAGTGGCTGTCACTCCCCCTGGTTGCGGGCCAGGTACGTTTTGTGTTGTTACATGCCCACCCTCCACCCCAACTCCACTGACAGTCTCCTGTGACTGCCAGTCTCTCCCTTATTAATGTTCGGATCCCACTTATGAATGAGAGCATGTGGTGTTCTTATGCTATTACTTGTTTTTCTTCTCTGCTCTCTTCTACCCAAAGACAAAGGGAGTTCACATTAGCTATGCCCAATGGCTCAAATCCTCCTGGAGACTGTTGACTTTCTTTTGACTTTTCCCAGTCCAGATTTCCCCAAGGACAAGGACAATGTCCTCAGAGCCATGAGAAGGTTTTTAATTTTTTTTTTTTTTTGTACAACTCCAGCATTTCCCATAACTAGTTCTTTGCCTTGGGCAAGCCACGTTGGCTCATCTTTTTTGTTCACATCAGGAGTTTGATTAAGTTGTCACTATGATTCCTCCCAGTTGAAAAACCGCTTTGATTCAACATGGATTAGAATTGGAAGTAGAATTTGCTTGCTCAATTCGGTCACTTAATCTTCAAATCTACTCGCTTATGTTATTTTGTAAAAGATAGGATTAGATTTGTTAACACTTTTAAATTGGTTTGAAACATAAAATATAATATACAATAAACAGTAAAATTCAATACATAATTTATTAAAACCTATGTTTGAATACTTTCTGAAAATTAATATGGCTTTTCAGGAATAAAATCCAATGAATACATGCTATCAATTCAGCTGCATCACTCTTTTAGAATGACTTCTAAAACCAGGAAAGCCTGTATTGCTCTCCATCGGAATTTCAATGCAATTCCAGTAATCTTGATCTCAACATCTTGAAAACACTGGAGACCTAGAATCCTCTGATCTCAAACACTAGATACTAGTTCCTGGCCCTCGGCTTTAGCTACCTCAAAGAATCTCTAATAATGTCTTAAGTTTCTGAGATAAAATAGAAATGCTGAGAGGATCACATGTAATTCCTCAGAGGCATAGATATTGACCTTTTGCCAGATAAGAATGAGAAAAAACAATACAAGAGACTCAGGGACAGGCAAGATACTTCAGACTTCTTCACAGGTAATACCTCTGGACTTCACATGACCTCTTCCATGGATCATTTTCTTCTGTCACTACTTTCTGCCAGTTCTCGATTACAGCAAAGGAGGAATTTGAAGATTATGAACTGCTTGTGGGCAATGTCTTGTTTATCTCTTTTCGCTTCTGGGACCTTACCTGGTAACTGGCTCCTCCATCTTGGCTTACCTACACAGTCCTGGTTTATACCTGATATCCTAGCATTATGTTAACAGTGACCCTACCCTTTACTCTTAAAACTGTCTCTGACTGTGTGATAGATCATGTAATCACCTTACTTACAATAAACAAAGTTAAATATCGTTGAATTAAAATTTCAATGAAATGTGTATAACCTCCTCTTCCA
Source organism: Carlito syrichta (assembly GCF_000164805.1). NCBI lineage: Eukaryota > Metazoa > Chordata > Mammalia > Primates > Tarsiidae > Carlito > Carlito syrichta. Next base: position 639,473 of record NW_007252175.1, on the reverse strand, counting down.
ATTCTGTAACGTAGCCAATCCAGCCGAAAGAATTTGAGATACAAGTCACCTTCAGTCAAACTTGAAAAGATTTCAGATTATTCTGTGGACAAATAGTCTATGATTAAATATGCCAAATGGTTTTCTTTTCTACTCTCCTCTGACCTCATCATATTTCAAGAACCTCTCCAAATGGAATGTTAAGACCTAGTAAATTATGAATTCTACTGAGAGCTATGTTTTACAACTGTATAATTCAGACCCTAAATGCCCTTGCAGAGAATGAAATGAAAATTAATGAATTGCAGAGCAATTGTAAGACAGGACCTTTTGCATTAAGAACAAACTATTCAGTAGCAGCTTTTAATAAGGTAACTATCCATACACAGCATAATGTAGTCTTTGAACATTTGTAGGACTTATATTACTAGGAAAATATGTAAGAATAGAGATATTTCACCAAAGATCCTAAAAGTTTAATGCAATGATTCCTTTATCTAATCTTTTTTTTTTTTTTTTTTTTGAGTTGGAGTCTCACTCCCTCTCCCAGGCTGGAGTGCAGGGGCTCGCTTACGACCATTCCTGTGTCGACCCACTGGGCTCCAGCGATCCTTCTGCCTCAGCCTTCCAAGTAGCCAGAACCACAGGCATGCTCTACCATGCCAGCTAATTTTTGGTTTATTGTAGAAATGAGGTCTCACCAAGCTGCCTGGGCTGGTCTCGAACCTGTGGGCTCAAGCAATCCACTTGCCTCAGTCTCCCAAAGTGCTGGGATGATAGCCTGAGCCACCAAGCCCGGCCATCCAACATTTTTTATTACTATCACTAGTGCTCTCCAGATTCTATTCTGCTGCTTCTACTGTTGCACACGCATCCATAGACACAAGCACACCCATTATTTCATGCATCTATGTACAGAGACACGTATGCCTCTCTACAGTTCATAGAAGACAAGAAATAAGATGCAGTATGGTATCACGGAAATGTAAGTGATCAAGTAGGACAGCTGTGTTAAATATAGGCTCTACTTACTAGCTGTGTGACATCGGTCCATATTCTGATCATCTATTGCTGTATTAGCAATTCACTCCCAAAGGTAGTGAATTGAAACAACAATGATAAAAATTACACCGTTGTTTTATTTTTACCTCACATAGATTTAGAGGTGCCTGGACTTTGCTAGGCAATTCCCACTCAGGGGCCTTTCATGAAATTTCAGTCAGATGATCACTAGGGCTGAGTGATCTTAAAGATCTCTCACTCGTGTGTCTGGTGGTCAGTCATGGCTGTCAGTTGGAACTTCTGGGATGACTAGCTGTTAACAGCTACATGTATCCTTTTTGTGGGCTGCTTGGGCTTTCTCACATCATGGTACTCGGTTCCAAAAGCAACCATCCCAAGAGGACCAGGCGGAAGTTCTATTGGCTGTTATGATCTAGCCTTGGAAGTCACATTGCATCACTTTGTCGTTAGTCACTAGGCTGCCTAGAGCCAAGGGGAGGAACCCTGGAGCCCCACAGTTCAGTAGGGGGATGATCAATGTTACCTGGTAAGAAGAACACGCGGAAAGGAGGATTTTATTGTAGCTGTCTTAGAAAACACAATCTGTACCTAGATTTGCTAATCTTGTTTCTTCATCTGAAAATGTGAGTAACTGTACTTGTCCCTTAAAGATATTTTGAAGAAATGAGAAAGGTGAAGCCCTCAGCACAGTATGTAGTAAGCATTTGGTAAATGTTAACAATCGTTCATGTAGTTCCTTTGTTAATAAATCCAAAAATTAGAAAATTTCTATTCGGAGCTTGAGAAACAAAGTCCATTTTCAAATTACATGTAAATTTTTTTAATAATGCGTATGGTTAACTTGTAAGAAATTAGGAAGAAAAGTTATTGACAAAAATGAATTTAGAAAGTATTGATGTATGTATTCAGATCTGGACTCTTTGCAAATGGATCTGAGATGGTCTTCTAATATAACAAATGCATATATATGTCATATATTATGCAATTCATACATATATAATTAACACACATATACTGCACATGTATATATGACTATTACACACATACATACATGCATATGTTTATATTATTTTGTGAGAAATAGAACCTAAGACCATAAAAAAGAAGTAAAAAACAACTTGCAAACACAAGAGCTAATGCAGTTATGGTCATTGAACATCACATTTACTCTGAACTCCTTGGTAATCAGTGGGGGGAATGGAAAATTATTGATTGTGCAATTCCTATTACCAAAAATAAAAAAACCACACTGAATATACCAGCTTTCCAAGTCATCCTAATGATCAAGTCATAAAGAAAATTTCAATGTGAGACCTCTGTTAGAAGGCAGTGAATAAAATTTTTTAAGAGGTTTATATCAATTACAGAAACTGTTTAAATATTGTCACACATTGTAGAGTCCCTCAATAAAAGTTGAAGATGTAACTTTACAGTGTACGTCGTGAACCCCATTGTGCAAGTGAGGATGAACTGGGGGCATCAAATTACCCCACAGGCCACCGGCTGTCGTATAAAATGTGTAAGTGATTCAACAGAAAAGGTGTTCCATAACTAACCTTTTTTCCCTAGAATTTAATACAAAGCAAGTAATTCAGTAGTATACATAATGAGAGCCTCAAATACTGATTTTTGTGTTACTTACTGAATCAGCATCTATATTTTTTTAAACCAGATGATGAGGTGGCAGGAATGCTGAAAAACTTACATAAAAAGTATATTCATCTCCCTGTGGAAAGTTATTTATAGACAAAGCTAGAATTTTCCCCACAAAGCAATTTTGTATCTGTCAGGTCAAACATTTATATAATTGAATGAGTGTGACCCTAAAGTTGTGTATTATGATGAGAAATGTTTATATTTAGAAATCTTTAAAGGCAGATATTAAAATTCACCCACTTGACCCCTGAAAAACCCCTGTAAAAGATTTAGCTCTGAACTATGTAACCATCTGATGTGCCTTGCCAGCGTGGGTGAACTGGAAAATATACACCATGTAATTGAATTAGTAGACTTGCTGAATGGAGTACTGTAGAATTAACCAGTTTAATTTTGGGTAATGTCTTCCAAAAACATTGATTTTAATTTTGACAGGTTTTGTGTCAAGTAACCCATTATTTGTGGCAGCAATTGGATGGCAAAAGCCTTTGTCTTTTCAGGCCATGTCTAGTTTGTAAAAATGATATCATATCATTAGCATAATGGAGAACATTTGCTCATTACTTATTATAAAACAGCCTTTGTTTAAAACATGAAAGGAATACAGATCATTAAGGTGTAACCCCAAAGTATGGAGTGATAGAATGCAGCACTTTCTTGGTACTCTTTAAAATGATAAACTATTGTTAGAGCTTTCTTATTTTTTAATTTAATTGATAAATAAAGATTGTATATGTTCAAGGTGTACAATATGATGAGTTGATATACATGCACTTTCTTAATTTTGGACACAATATTAAAATATAATGTATTTAAAAGTGGTGTTATCTAAGGACATAAGAATAGACCATAGGCTTTATCTGTCTCCAGAAAGTAATGAAAACAAAGTGAAAGTTATAAAGGAATCATGGGAAAAACACCCCGACTTAACCATTCTCCCTTTGATATGTTGTACATGACATAGGATATATATGTTTTTATATCCATATAATATATCTTATAATTTAATATACAAATATTCAATTCACTAGCACAGTTAATTTAATAATGCCTTCTTGGTTTCATCAAAATGAACCTTGAAAACTCATAAGTGGACCTTGAACAACCATAGTAATACCATAAGAAAAGGATTGTCAGTAGTAGGAAATTGTCTGAGGAGGGTGGAATTGGCAGTAGTGGGATTCTGCAGGGAGTGTGGGAGAACACCTCATCAACAAGAGTACCTGCATAACAAACATTTGTATACCTAACCCTGAATTGTACCCCACATCTTTAAAATAAAAAATTAAAATACAAAACAAGAAAACCTGATTTTCTGTCAAGATGTCATTAATACACAGTATAAGTTGTTGATTAGTGAAACAAAACAGACATGGACTTAACTGACTCATTGACACACTGTAAAAATATTTTATGATAAAATAGTTTGATCTGACTTTTCATCTTGATAAAAAAAAAAACTTGTCTCAAATTTGTTACTATTATAAAATTGTAGGCAGATGTTTCTATAACCATTATAATAGTCAGGTAAGTTTACACTGATTAAAAATACAAGTACTTTTTGGTTTTATGATCTTCATATATATTCAGAAAACTTGCCTACATTATAGCCATTCCATACTGTGATTCAAATTTAATTTATGAAATAGCCCTGTGGGTTTTTGTGACTCTTTCTAGAAAGGAAGAACTTGCACAAGCATATAGATAGATCTTGGTAGTAATTCAAAAGCTTTTTTGGCTAAAGTTGACCTAATTCTACAATTTAATGTTTGATGCGCTTACAGAGAGAAAGCAGTTAGTTGATGCTATGTACTGAGCGGTGCTGGGGAACATCATTAACCAAACCAGATCACAGGGCAGCATTCATAGGTTATCCTGAAGAAAGAGACTGTGTTCGTTGTTGTGATCTTTGCAGTGCTTGTGACATATGAACCAGATCTACCAGAGATAGTTGGAGATGGGTGTTGAGGGAAAGGGGCTTTACTTTCCCATGACAGTGGCAAAAGCAGCAAGTATCAAGCAAATGAAAGCAGAAAGCATATCCCTGATGTGAATAGCAGAAGCCACAACACTCCTTAGAAATACCCACAGTACCCAAGAGTGCTGTGTGGTCAGGGCTATGTCTGGGTCAAATATGAATCCCTAATAGGAGAATAAAATTAACCCAAGCAGAGTGGAATTAAGTTTTCCTTGTATTATAGACCATATCATAAAGGAGAATAAAAAGTAGACTCTAATATCAGACAGAATGAGCCTCTGCCAATTAATAGCTAAGTGATCTTGGCCAAGAATTTAACTTCTCTATTATCAGTTTCCTTTATATAAAATGAAGATGATAAAACTAGCACCATGCCCATAAAGCACTTAATACAATATCTACCATGGATTCGTCAGGCCTTCAATAATTATTTTTATTATTATCTGTATTATTATTTTTAGACTTGATCAAATTGGATAAGGGGATATATAAAAAGGCCAGATTAAATGATCCTTGTCATTTAATTCAATCTCATTCAGTCTTATTGAGTTTATTCTTTCCTTTATGTGTAAAAAATAGGAAAACAAAAATGCATAAGAACTAGTCTCATAGTTAAAGGGAACTAGACAGGTAAACTAGCAATTTTAATTATTGTAGTTCAACATCCCTGAGGTTAGTGACTGGCTCATTGAACACTTAATACTTTCAAAAGTACCGTGTAGGATTTATTTAATAAATAGTTTAATTAATTAACTCAGGATGGCATGAGCTGTAATTATTGTACAAACAACTAGGGAAAAATAAAGAAAAAAGACAACTCAATATGGAAGCAGCTAGAGAAGGCTTCTAAAATGATCTGAAGCTGACTGGTGGCTCACGCCTGTAATCCCAACACTTTGGGAAATGGAGGCAAGAGAACTGCCTGAGCCCAGGAGTTCGAGACCAGCCTGAGTAACTTGGTAAGACCTCTACTCTACAAAAGATAAATAAATAAATAAATAAATAAATAAATAAATAAATAAGAACTTGGCATAGTGATCCTGTAGTCCCAACTACTTTGAAGGCTGAGGCGGAAGGATTACCTGAGCCCCACAGGTCAAGGCTGTGGTGACCACGAGCGTGACACTGCACTCCAGCCTGGGAGATGGAGTGGGACTCAGACTCAAAAGAAAAAAAAAATGATCAGAAGCTGAAACTGAGGCTTAAAGAAAGATTGGAAGTTGCCAGTGAGTATGGGTCATACAGACTTTCTTAGCACAGGAAATAGCAACTGCCATATGTTAAAGGCAAGAAAGAATGTGATTTATTCTGAGAACTACCAACATTTAGTGTGAGTTGAGTGATGTGAACCCAAGAGAGACAGTGAAGGTTGGTCTGGGAGGATGAGCACTCCTCCCCACCCACTAACCCCATGATTTCTACCCCTCCCTTCCTTTTCGGGTGAAGGTGATTGACAAGACTGAGGAAATCTTTTTGGTTTCTGACTAAAGTGAGAAAGTAAATGTCTAGTAGTCAAATATAGAATTCAAGAGTAAGAGCTAGGTTCTTGCTTTTCTTTTTGAGGGGGTGTAGGATGTTGAGATTAAGGTTTTCCCAGAGCTGCAGGGATGAATTTCCTCAACCATCAGAGCCATGATGTACTTCCCTCAAATGAATAGCAGCATTCTACATCTACTCCATTATGGGGAAGGAAGCTGATTTTTATTTACAGCTATAGAAAAAATGATCATGACTAATAAAACCCTACATGAATCATCTTCATTACATGGAAACCCAGAAGTGGAAGATTACAAAATTTAAATAGCCTGCCTCAGAACCGCAGAGTGGAAACAAGGAACACAACTTTTGCAGGTGAAAGAAACTAGCTTGCTACTGACCCCTCTACTTGTCACCTGGCATGCTGTTCAAGACATCTCTGTATTTAGAGAATCACCTCAGTGTCATTTCCCCACAAAAGAAATTAAATAGTGAGTAATCAAACGTACTTGCTCTCAGTCACTGACATGAGTTTGCAATTACTTCTTGGAATTGAGCTAGCCTCGGTGGGATATAAAAATTAAGCTAATCATAGGGTGAATACTTATTTCATCCTGTGTTTGTTCCTGCTACGAGCAGAAATTGCCCCCGCAATTGTATGTAAATCCTTTCACCAGAGTCGTCAGGAGAAAATTATGTACTGCTACTCTAAAGCAAAGACAAAAGTAATGTTTCAAAATATCACTTTCAAATCAACCAAAATGAATGGTTTTGGCTTTGTGTGTAAAAACCAGATACAAATTAATATTATTTACAGTACCCAGCTTGGCATGTGAATATAACAAACTGATATTTAATATGTTGTGTAACACTTCTGTGTGTTCTGTTGCGAGTGATTATTTTCATGATTAATTAATGAGATCTCTTGGACTCCAACTTCAACATAGGGTAGAATAAATTAATTGCTCTTTTAGGAGTCAGAATTCCTCCATGTACACCACTGGCTACTTTTCATCCTCAACCAATGAGCCAATGTTTAAGAGCTCGCGATTGGACTTTATGAACCAAAAGTATTCCTATTTTTGTCATTTGGAATGAATTTCTGAAACAAATTTCTCACTTACATTATTGTGAGTTTTTCTAAGTTTATTTTAACTTTTATTAATGACTCAGGATGGTTGGTATGCATTTTGATAATGAAAACTTGTAGAATAATATCCAGGAATACACGAAGGTAATTCTAAAGGTATTCCTGCTGAGGTAGGTAGATCTCTGGGCTCCTACAACTCATGGCCTCCTCTGTCCAGGTTGAGGGGTTTTTGCATGTTCCTGCCACATTCTTTGAGGGACTAAATATACACATTAAGCAGTTTTCAGATCATTCTACTGGCCCTTAATATTACTTATTATTCATGCAGAAGCTATCTCTAGGTTGAGCAATAAGATATTGCTGGAATTTAACTATTTTTTATCAAGGAAAAGGGAAGTTTCATGTGGCTTCCTCTGATATAATGAAAACTCTTCTGGTCTTACACAGATAAATACAAAATTAAAGAACAAATACAGAATTTAGAGTAAATCAAGCAACTGACACACTCTCTTTCCTTCTTTTTTTGTTTTTGAATGGCGAGATTTAAGTCTAGGTAAAAGGAGTTGATTGCAATATGCCTGTATTAATTTTGATAGACTTCTATTTGAATTCCCTGTCTTCCTTCTCTGTCTGCTTTTCTCCATCGTTTCCACTATATCAAGCTAATGTCATAAAAGTAGCTTTATAAATCTGTCTCTTCCCTGCTCCGAAGTTTCCAGTGTTTCACTGTTATCAATGGAGTAATTTCTAAACTTTTGATATTTAATTTTTCAAAAATACATATTTGTTGAGTGGCTTTTAGATGTCAGGCATTCTTCTAGGCAGAGTGAACCAAACAAAGCCCCTGACTTCACGAACTTACGTTTTAGTGGGGGAAACAAACTAAGTAGGCAAAACAGAGAGCATATTAGGTGGCAGGAAATGCTGAGGATAAAGTAAAAGCAGAGAAGGGGAGAGAGAAATCCCAGGATGAAGGAGCTGAAATTTTAGATCAGATAGCCTAGAGTGGCCTTACTGAAGAGGAAACATTTGAGGGGGTAAAAAGCAACAACCAAAGAGGTTGTGCTAGTTTGCATTCCCACCAGCACTGTTATTGTTTGTTTTATTAATGATGACCGTTCTTACAGGGGCTAGATGGTATCTCAATGCAGTTTTGATTTCATTTCTGGGAGCCAACTATGTTGCCCATCGAAGCTGGACTGGATAGAAAAAATGTGTTACATATACACAATGGATATTATGCGGCCATAAAAGACAAATATATGGACTTTGCAGCAACTTGGATGGATTTGGAGTCGATCATCCTCAGTGATTTGTCACAGAAACAAAGGACAGAATTCCATATGTTCTCGTTCATAAGCAGACCTTGAACAATTATCATAATACTATAAGAAAGGGGTTGGCAGTTGAGGGAAACTGCTAGGGGAGGGAGGGGCCCACCTCATCAACAAGGGTACCTGCATGATCAATGTTTGTATACCTAACCCTGAATTGTACCCCACATCTTTATAATAAAAATAAAAATAAAAAACCCTAAAGGGTGACCCATGACTCACCTTGGGAACAACACCGCAGGGCAAAGCCTGAGGAAGAGCACACCTAGCCAGGAGACCAGCTCGCTAGTGTCGTTTAAGTGAGAGAGCAGTAGATGGAGTTGGAGATGAGGTACCTTGCAGGCCAGTGTGAGATGCCGTTGGAGAGTTCTGCCCTATAAATGATATATATGATCTGGCTTGCTTGAAAAGTTTCATTCTCGAAGGTCTGCTGCGAGTAGTGTGAAGGGGGCCAAGGAAAGGGAAGGAAACCCATCAACAGGCTAGTGCAATAAATCTTGACAAGAGGCCTGGACCTTGCTGGAGGCATGGAGGTAGGAAGAAATAGTTAGATTTTTGGATATATTGTGAAGGTAGCTCTGACAGAACATGCTAAAATATGAGATGTGTTGGTGAGAGAAAGAAAGCCACTGATTGATGATGACTGTGATTTACAAGTCTTCACATCAAAGCCTCCTCCTTCCTCTCTCTGAATGCTCTAGTATGGTGAAAAGTCCCCAAGATGGAGAATGGAAGGTCCAAGTTCAGTTCACATCTCTGCCACTTAGTGGAGTTACACTAAAATATAAGTCATATAAATTAGCTTTATCTCTACTTCTTCTCCCATACAATGAGGATAATGCCTACTTCCCAGGGCTGTTATGCGGTTCAGCTGTACTGTAACATGCCAGTAAAGCATAATGTGGTTTATGAATTGACTACTCCAGCAGACTACTCTACTATCAACTGTGAATGATATATTAAATATTCTTCTTCAAGTGTCCTGCCTCTTTGTCTTTGCCTTTTGATGTAATAGCCCTTTCCTCCTCACCATCTCTGTCCATCAAATGCTATCTATCCTACAGGGGCGATACTATAGTCCAAGTCATTCTCCCCACAGTGAAACAGTCTCTGAAGGGATCTATTCTTTTTCTTAAAATTGTTTTCCCAAAATATTGCATCTTGAAATTATGTCTTACATACTTTATTTTGTTATTCACCACCAAGGGCATCCTGAACCACTAAGTTCTTGAATTGCTTAATATGAGACAAAGACGTTGTTTAGGTGCCTGTTAATCCACAAATGTATATTTTGGTTCCTTTGTGAGAGTACAGTTCCTTCATTTTATGCAAGTTTGAACTGCAAACTTTATATAGTATGATATAAAAAAAGGATAAAATCAGAATTGTACCTTTCATATGATATGATATATAAAATAGCTATTAAAGTATGCAAATAGATAACATCTCACTTTATGAACAAAGTAACAACTGTATGGAAATTATGCTAGATATATTCTGATTAGGAAGTTAATTTTGCTATTGGAGTTTAAAATTATGCAAAACTTTCAAGAATGTCTCACTTAAATAAAAAAAAAGATTGCCTTATATTGTAAAAAGATATTGATAAAAGTCCACAGTGCTAAGGAGCTAAAAAAATTCTGGAAGCAAACTTGAAAAGAGATCCAAACTAAAAAAATTCTGGAAGCAAACTTGAAAAGGGAATATTCAAAATCTAAAGAGATTGTCTCTAGAATAATTGTCTACAATAAGAGAGAAAAATGGGTTTCTCAAAACTGTCAGAACATATTATACTGCTTTGGTTGTTGAAGGAGGTGGCTGCAAGGATTATTTTCATCAGGAGTCAATAAACATCTGAAATTCATATTTTTAAAATGCTCTTCTAGATTTCAGAAAAACCTAAGAATGTCATCTGCAAAGAGAATTCAAATGACCACCAGTAGAACAGATGGTGGTCATACTCAAATCTTCTTTCTCTTTATTCCTTATGTTTCATCAATCACTAGATTGATTTACTCTGTCCCCATGATCTCGAGTCTATTCTCTTTCCTCTGTGTGGTACCAAATCCAGCCCCTATTACCTCTCACTTGGATAACCACAATATGGCCTCCTAAGGGGATTTCCCTTTTCTATGTTCTATCCACTTCAGCTATAATGATTCCTCTAAGACACATGCTGTTTTGTCCGTCCCTGTAAAGCCCCTAAGGAAGTAAAGACTAAATTCCTTAAAATGATAGAGAAGTCTCTTGTGATACACCTCTTGTCTAACTCTCCAGTCTTAGAAACTCTTTCCACAGGCCTCACCAGTTCTACACACACACTCCCTTGTGTCCCTCCAAGCATTCAAGATAAACTGAAGCATTTGAAGCTTCTGAATGCGTCCTGACATGCAAGAGAAAAAACATACTCATATAGTCTTTCATTTTATTTATTTTTATTTTTATTTTTTTGAGTTGGAGTCTCACTCTGTTGCCCAGGCTGGAGTGCAGTAGCACGCTCATGGCCACTGTAGCCTGGACCTGCTAGACTCAGGCATTCCTTCCGCCTCAACCTTCCAAGTAGCCAGAACTACACGTGTGTGCTACCATGCCCAGCTAATTTTTTTTTTAATTTATTTATTGTATAGACAAGGTCTTGCCAAGTTGCCCGGGCTGGTCTCGAACCCGTGGGCTCAGGCAATCCACTCCCCTCAGCCTCCCAAAGTGCTGGGATTACAGACTGAGCCACTGAACCCAGCCTCATATAGTCTTTTAAAGATAGTTTCCTGAAGCTTCCACACAACCATTCTGCTTTATAACCTACTGCCCAGAACTTAGTCACAGAGCCATATCTAGCTGAAAGAGAGGTGAGAAAATGATTTATTCTGACTGTCCATATGTCCAGATTAAAATTCCATTGCTTTGGATGAAAGGAAGAACTGATGGAGAGAACTCTCAACTTGCAGATTGCAACTCGAGGCTTTAATTTGAAAGATTTAAAGTATCAAATTCCCTTGTAAGGTGTCATCTGGTCTAGGTATGAACAGTGAGGGTTTCAGGAGACAATAAATGTTATAAAAAAAATACAAGAGTCCTTAGGGAAAATCAAACACCCAAAATAACCACCCTTAAAAATGGTCTTTCTCAGGGAGACACCCCTTATCAACAAGGGTGCCTGAACGAAGCATATTTGTATACCTAACCCTAAACTGTACCCCACAATATCAAAATAAAAAATATTGATATAAAAAAAAACAAAAAAATGGTCTTTCTCTACTTGGATGGATTTAGAATCTATAATACTCAGTGATCTATCACAGAAACAAAGATCTGTGTACCACATATGTTCACTTATAAGCGGACACTGAACATTTATCATAATACTATAAGAAAGAGATTGACTGTAGTGGAACACTGCCTGGTGGGCACATAACATCAATAAGGGTACCTGATCTCAAACCAGGTGAAGTGGGGACCAAAGGGAGGCCCAAGCTGTACCTGTACAATGACCACATATGACCTAACCCTGAATTGTACTCCACACCTTTAAAATTTTAAAAATGAAAAAAATGGCCATTCTCAACCTGTCTTTGAAGATGGATTTTCTGCTTTTACTCCTAAGTGTATAAAAGGGAAAACTCAAGATATTCCATCTTATCTGTTTACATGTATCACTTCAAACTTCAAAAGTGGGAAAAAGCTTTGCCTATTTTCAGTATACTCTTTCTGAACTGTGGCATAATTAAATGCTATAGTCATAGCTTCAGATAATTTCAACCATACTACATGTTGGTAACTCTTTCCGTGTGCTGAGACCTTGGGGTCCAGACAATGGCCTTTGAACATGTTATTTCAGTACTAAGCTATTTGGAAAGAATCCAAATTAAATGGTTATTAAATCTGCTCCACAGTTCCAGCATGGTGGCATTAAAGGCAGTGAGGATTACAGAATCGTATTCCTTTGTGTGACTCAAGCCAACACACAGTATGAGGTAGACTTCCAGACACACACGCCTTTCTCCTCAAATCCATTTGTTTTGGACACTTGACGATTTCACCAGACCAGAGATGGTGTAGTAGCAGGTACCTCCATAGCAACTTACAGATTAATGAGTGAGGTTTTCATTTAACTACAAGCAACTGCTATGTTCCCTTATCACTTTCCCTTTTCAAGCCAAACAACCCTCTTTCCCATGGGACAGACTTGTCCTCTCCTTCCCAAACCAGCTTTTGTAATCTAGATGTTTCTTTATTCCGTATTCCTTAGAACAGCTTGCCATGCATCTCATTACTTCATGACCCTGATGATAGTCCTTGATAGTTTCCACGTTCTTACGTCTTCTCATTTTCTCCTCAGTTTCTCACTCTTCTGAAATATGACATCTGTATCCAGCATTCTATTGACTCTGTTCATGTGACGTTCTCACTGAAAAGCACAATAGACACTTTTTAGTTCTTACCCAAGTGAAGTTTTTAAATGGCATACGATGAACTCCCTTCTTTTCAAAATTATCTCCTCCCCGGCATGAATGTCTTCTGCCTCCCTTTCTGCTACTCTATGTACAGACAGTTAAATATTTATTGTAAAAGAGAACATCAAATAAATAAGCCAAGCTTGTGTTGTGAGCAGCGACATCTCTCAGGTGGCATTCACCCAAAACAGGTCGTTATCTATGGATGTCGTAAAAGATGTTGATGTGTAAGGATTCGGTAGTGCAGGATTGCTTACGCCACTATGATGCTGTTTAACGTAATTTGTAATATCTTTATGTGAAATAGTAACAAAAATATTTTATGTGTAATTGATTATTCCTTAATAACTATGAAAAGCCTTTAATTACTCATTGTAATAAAAGAATTGAAACAAGACAGAACCCTAGGACACAATCTTTGTTGAATGGCAAAGAAAGTTGGTTACCTAAAAAGCCCTATTAATCATAGTCAGAAATAAATGGCATCTGCCCAAGGTATGCTCTCCCTAGTAATCTAAAAAATTATTGTGATTACTTTGAAGTTATTTATAAATGCTCTGTATTTTGCATAATGAATAGTTTGCCTAATTCTCAGTTTTGCTAGATAGTAAATTTCTTGTAAAGATCAGAATCACAACCTGGTTTATCTCAATATACCTTTAAGAATCTTGGATGTACTAGGTTTTCAGTAAATCACATTGAATTAAAATGTTAGACAGCTTTTTAGAGTAGAAGCAAGACTTAAAATATCCTTTCCAGTAGTGAATTTCCTGTTAGTCATGTGATATTCACCCATAACGGCAGTATTCATATCTTGGCCAACAATATTGTATTACAGATTTTCCAATAACTAAGAGATACAAATTATAACCAGGTGTAGAAATTGTATAACTTGACTTGTAATTTTCTAGTTTATATAACAACCTAGTTACATAATCATAGATTCAACAACAGTATTTTCTCCTAGTTAAAATATATTCCCAGCTATCTTGGCAAAAAAAAAAAATGACATACACATCTGAGTAGCAATGAATAATAAGAAAGCATATTAAAATCAAACACAGCTTATAAAAGAATGTAAGTTTTCAGACAGGCTCTATTACTGCATGTCCTTTGCACTGCCTTGAAAAGATGCCGCTTATTTCTGACTATGATTCACAACTTTTAGGTGGCCAACTTTCTTTGCCATTCAACAAAGATTGTGTCCTAGGGTTCTGTCTTATTTCAATTCTAATGTCACTTGTAAATCGGGGGGAAAAAATTAGGTAATGAAATGTTAGATTTGAATTGCAATTTTGTTTTTAGTGTGAATTTTTCAATTTCACCGTGTAACTGGGAACACGTATAAATTTCATCAGAAAGTGTTTGGCTCTACATTCTGTAAAAGTCATGTCAGCAGGAGAATAACATCATGGATGACTAGTACTGACATGAGACCTGACAGCCACGTGATGCCCCAAAAAAGCAGCAACATTTAGAGAATTGTGCCAAGCTGTGAATTGATCTCAGGGAGCAGAAAGATTACCTCTGTGTATGCGGCTGATATTTATTATTTTTTACAGCACTCAATTAAACAAACACAAAGTCTTAGAATTATTTTGGTGTGATTATACACAAAAAGAAGAAAAATGTCAATTGGTATTTTTAAAAGCATTCATTTTAAGTCAAAAAACATGTTCGTAGATGTAAAAAAAAAAAGTATAAAAGGAACATTGCCTTAGTTACCATGAGAGAGCAAGCCCTGGTACCAGACATAAATGAGGCATGAACAAATATATTGAGGAAGGTTTTATATCATCATGTTACATATGCACTAAATGGGAAACAAGAAAAAGAGTCCTGAGTAGGGGAAAATCTAGGTAAGATTTGAAAAGATAATTACAGGCATGCATTACAAAAGGAAAGACTAAATAGAGCAATAGGTATTCCAGAATAATTATATGGTAATTAACTTGCTCTCTTTCTTCCTCTTTGGGGGATTTTTTTATTTTATTTTTTCATTTAGATAAAAATGAATCCCGACTGCCACAGTAATTCATTTGGCAGGATATCAGATAATTTATATTTCAAATATGATCTCATCATCAGTTCCATCTGTTGATATTAAATGAGCAATCAGCAATGTTTGAAACTCCGACATAGAAAACATACCTAAAAAATTAAAAATCCCTGAAACTGTGAGCCTTACGTACCAATCAGAAAACTGAATAAATAGACTCTTAGCATACATTCTTTGTATTTATTTTAAATCCTCGCTTTTAATCCACTCAACTCTCTACCCTAATTCCAGGATCGAAGCAAGAAGAAATGATAGGCATCTGCTAAAGAATAAACTCAAATAAGTATTAGACTTTCCTAAAGAGAACTAGAATATTGTTTTATTTTATTTATGCAAAGCCATAAAGTGAAAAAAAAAAAAAAGCTGGCTAACAAGTTCTGATTCTAACCAGTCCTTCTTTAATGGATATTTTAAAAATCTTTTTACTTTTCTTCTTTCACATTACAATTAAAAACCAAGTGATTAAAAAAAAAAAAGAAAGATTTTAAAACCATGTTGACATGAAGATATACTCCAAATGTTTGGATAACAAGTTCATAACCCCTTCCTTGACCTAGGTGCTTGGACCAGATGACTTTCCTTCCACATGCAAAGAGATCTAGATCAAAGACAGGGTGGAGACCATCCATTCCATGGGATGGGATGAAAAACACACCCATCCTTATAAACACCCCTAACTCCAGCAATCTTGCACACTCCTTCCCAACCTTCAAAACCCAATTCAAGTTGTTTCTCCTCTGATATTTTTTGTTGTTCTGTCCAGGCAGACTTGACCAAGCCTTCCCTTGGGCCAAAACTTTGCTTTGAATGCTGCTGTCATTATTCTTTTTGAAACTATGTTATTTGCATTTGTTTATTCTACCAGAATGAGTATGAGTACTCAGTGCCTCATCTAGTGGTCATTCAATTTATCCCCAATCTAAACCATCTCCCCACCAAAAGAGGAAGAGTTAAATAATGCATCTCCAGTCTGTACCCATGCATGTCACTGAATGAGGCACTGATAATAAGGGGTCCTCAATAAATGCTGCTGTACAGTTTCTTTTACATCTTCTCTTCCATAGTTGAACCAAAAATGTCCTTAAACCTTGCTCAAGGGAAGAGTCAAATGGCTATTCAAAATGAGGTCTGTTTAGTGAGTAAAATAAAAAGGATTTATGAAATTATTGACTACAGGTGGTTACAGATTTGGTTATTTGCGTATTTCATTAAAAATATGTCTAGAACAATGCAATATTCGCTAGTTAAGAGATTTTGAGCTGGGCTCGGTGGCTCAGCCTGTAATCCCACGCCTTTGGGAGACTGAGGTTAGTGGATTGCCTGAGCCAGCGGGTTCGAGACCCGCCTGGGCAGCAAGACCTCATCTGCGCAATAAATCAAAAAATCAGCCGGGCATGGTAGCGCATGCCTGTAATTTCGGCTACTTGGAAGGCTGAGGTGGAAGGATCGCCGAAGCCCAGCAGGTCGAGGCTGCGGTGGCCGGGAGCGGCCACTGCACTCCAGTCTGGGTGACCGAGTGAGACTCCAACTCAAAAAAAAAAAAAGAGAGAGAGAGAGATTTTGAGAGCTTACACAGTGTATGGTGTTGTTATTGCATTCAATAAATATTTTAAGAGATTTTGTTGCCTTGAGTAAAAAAAAAAAAAAAAAAAGCAAGAACAAATAATTCAGATTTAAGTTTCTAAGTATTCAGTAAATTTTGGAACATAAAAGTATAAAAGTGTTGATGTGGTCTCAGTGCCTGCATAAGTCATTAAAGGACAGTGAAAGCATGTTTTTAATAACTCTTGTTTTTCTCCAATAGGTTACTCAATACTCCAAGCTATTATGGAAAAAGCAGGACAAAATGGTTGGCATGTCAGCGCTATATGTGTGGAAAATTTCAATGATGTCAGCTATAGGCAACTTCTAGAAGAACTTGATAGAAGACAAGAAAAGAAATTTGTAATAGACTGTGAAATAGAAAGACTTCAAAACATACTAGAACAGGTAAGTTCTAGATTTTATATTATTAACCTAGACCTTATACACAAAAAGATTGAACTTCTATTGACTTGTCCGCATCAAAGTCTTCTCTCAACCTTTTAGTCTATAGAATGAAGTTTGGGAGCTTTCAGTCCATGGTTTATCTCTGGGACCAATCCACAATCTATTATTACCAAAGGCCTTTTTTGTCCTTAGGTGTCAATGTATGTAGGAGACGATATTTGTCACACATTCTTAAGACTTGAACTATCAAAGGATCTTTTGTGTATTGTCAGAGCTCTTGGCCTCCAATTTTCAAAAGTGTTAGTTTTCAGGATGACTGCTATCTAAAATATTACAAAGATTTTAAATTTGTGGTGTACTTTTTTAACTTTTAGAGAAGTAGCTACATGAGAAATAATGGCATATATTAGTAAAACAATGAAATACAAGAAAATTAAGTAGATTATTGTATGTAGTATATTTTCTGCTAGATTTTACCACCAGAGTTAAGATGATTTTCAACTCTCCTCGACAAGGAAAAATTCTTGAGTAAAGCTTTTAATAAATATTTGTTGATTTGATTTGAAGCAGCCAGGTAAAAATAAAACTGAGTTTTGTCATTGTGTTAATTGATAGGTATATATCATCAGATAATGGATAACATTTGCCTTCTCCCAACCTTGCACATCACAGTAAAGCTTTGAAAGGTTGTTTGGCCAAAATTATAGGGAATGAATGCCATCTAGTGGTTTTAGAACTGCTTGCTTGCATTTATCTACAACAAGACAAGAGCTACGTAATTCTTCATTGGTTAGCTCATTACATGTTGTTTAACTGCATAATCATATAGTTTAATTTGTAGTAGTAAACTTACCAATTTAGAAGTTGAATTATAAAAATAACTTTACTCTTCAACTACAAAAATCAAAACCAAAATATAATTGAGAGATTCAGCCTTATGATCTAAAAACATGGGACTAAATATCTTAAGTTTCTTTCTTCAACTGTATTAGCATTAGAAAAAAGTTAAAAGTAGGAAAAAAAAAAACAGCTTCATTTCTAAAAATGTAGTGTAGTCAGACCATACTGTAAGAGAAAAAGACAGGATACCTCCTGTTTCTTGCTATTCCAATAAAACCAAAACACTTAACTGAAGAAATATGTATATGTTATTTGGGGAAATGCTGATTTAAAGTCTCTACATCATTTGAGTTTATTTCTGAGGGAATCCAAAACTCATTTAGAGTGTAGTCATTCAAGATCCATGAAACTTTTAGATGGTTACATATGGAATCCCAGAAAAAACTTTCTTAAGCAACGCAGTCACTTTACCTCCATTTCCCATTCCCCTCCCTCTCGTTCCTGCCCCTGTGCTGACAGTTTGAGCTGATTGACCTGAACAACTGGAGCTTTGTAAATAACTCAGGATGAATCCCATAGAGCAGTCAATTCTAAGAACCGTCTGGATTGCCAAGTTCCTGTCAGAGAGTGAGTAAGGCTCAGAAAGACCCTCCACTTAGCACCTGTGCTTAAAAGAGCGTGTCTAGAAGAGGCAATTGAGTACTTGAAGCACACTGACCCATTTCAGAGGCTTAGCTGGTTTCTAAGAAGAAAATCGGCACACACGGGTGCTTTGGATAAACTCTTTGAATAAGCCTTAAATGAGTTCCTGCCAAAAGAACTGGACTTATTATTTTTTGCCTGTTCAAAGAAACTAGGAAACTTGAGTGTCTACCTTTCCTATTCCTCTTGCTGAATTCTAAAAGGTTTCTTTTCTATCATGGCTACTTAGTAGTAATGAGAATAGTAATAGCCCTCTGTCCCTTTAAAATGCCTCTCAGGTATAAATCTCATAAATTGTAGCAAAGTCTTCTGTATTGTGAGAAAATAACAGACTCCTAAATGTCTTGTAAAATTTTCTCCCAAGAAAAGCTGTTTTTTGACTCTAAACATGATTTTTTTTTTTACTCTCGGTATTTTAATTCCTTGTAGCTATAAGCAAAATCATTTTCAGTGTTTTCTTGGTTTTACTCTTGACTCATCCAAAGACAAGAGCTAATTCAAACTTTGTCAAGAATTCGAACATGTACCTCAATACCCCTGTGTTTCGACATCTTCTTTCATACATTAAGAAAGTATTAGAAAACAATTTCAGAGAATCAACCCAAGTATTTTTTTAACCAAAGTGTTTTTAAAAAGGTAAAAAATGAAATGTTAAATAATCTTGACCAGATAAATGCCCTTGAAAATGTAGTCTCCAGAAGATACTGTAGTTAATACAATGAAGACAGGGAGATGCATTGGTAAATTTCCAGAAGTATGCGCACTTCATATTATGGTAGCATGTTGTCAATAATGACTTTATTGACATTTTAATTTGTATCAATTTACAAAAACATAATGGAAATAGCTCACACAATAGTTTCTCAAAATATGTTAATGGATGACTGTGCTTTGGAAGAAGCATTTCATCTTCTGAATGTTTTTCCAATTATTTTTCTATCATGAACTAATTGGTACTTATCAATGTATTGCTAATTAAAATAGCAATTAGCTACATACTCATTCAAACATTTCAAAGCATGAGCTACAGATCAAGTATTCAAAAATGTAGTTTAAGGTACACCATAAGAAAAAACTGAAAGAGTATATGTAGATATCACTGGCTCAACTGTTTAAGGCAACAGAAACATAACAAAACTACAAAGTAGGGTTATTGTCACTTTGTATCAACTTCAATCAAACAAATCATATGATTGGCTCTCTAAATTCTATGAACAATTGATCCCTTCATATGCAGAAAAAAAGTTTGAAAAGAAACTAAAAGTATTTTTTAAGTGTTTGCTGAATTTGTGATTAATTATTGATAGAATATTTTCACTTAATATTATGAATTTGACTGAACGATATTATAAATATTATTTTGGACACTGCCTTTATTCCTCTCACCTAATTTTCTTTCTGTAAATACTGTTTTGAAGAACAGCTTACAATAGCTTACTATCTCTGGAATCAAATGAACAGTTCTCCTTATCTAAATAAGCGGATCATGGCGGGAACCTTTTATATATTATTGTATTTATACATATATTCATTAATTTTAAATTCTGAATTAATTGCAAAGAGTTGCTAGGGATTCTACCTCATATCTTAGCAATTGAATATTGAAATACTAGACTTTGATTCACATGTTTAACCCAGTAGCTAAAAAAAACAATAAACCTGATCTTAACCATCTTTCTGGCATCAAAAACTACTTGAGCAAAACAGTAAAGCTAATGGTTATCCACACATTTCACTCCACCACGAAAACACTTAAGATTCTGCGACTAGACTCGTGTGTTCCTATTACCAGTGAAACCTTCTTCTTACAAACGCTCAACTCTGGTCCTCTAAAACAGAATTGTTACATCAGCAGTGGAATGCTTTTACTCTATTCTATCTCTTCCTTGGTCAGTTGATTTATATCCCTCAAATTATTACGATAATTTGATGAGAGATGAATAAGAAATCTTCAGTTATTTATTTTTAAAAGTAAATAGAATCTCTTACCACCTGTGATTCTCCTCCTTCTCCCTGAGATGGTCTTGAAAAAACTCTTCTCTCTCTAAAAGTCAATAATACTATTTCTAGTGAAGTCTTTCTGATAATGTGTTTAATTCTAGAGCAGTATGTAATTTTACACATGGAGTATACTTTGAAAGGAAACATACAATAAAACTTTAGACAGGTGACCTTTTATGTTTATTTATTCATTCTGCAAATACTTGCTTAGAGAGAGAGAGAGAGAGAGAGTCACTATGCCCTGATAAAGATAATGTGCTAAGCAAAACAGATACATTTTCTGCCATAGTTAGTAACTCTTATCAGGTTATCCAAGGTCTAAACCAAAAGCGTTTTCTAAAATCCTACTAAAACATATTATTTCTTTTAGAAATAGAGTACACAGAAAGTGATCAAAGGTGCCATATTGCCTTGGGGTTTTGCTATGAATGCTGGTTCTTACTAAATAGATGATGCTAGCAAAGACATTAGATGGAGAACTGGAACTGTACTAGCCCTAGAATGCATCGTGGATGTATTTAAGGAGTCTAACCAAGTATTTGTCAGGCGAAGGTAATAAGAACTGACCTTATAGTATGCAATAGACATTTAACAAAAGAATGGAAAAAATGATTCTACTACTGGCTCACGGGTCCCTCAAAATGCCTCTTTATCACATCCCTCAGATTTCATTGGCATCTCTTTCAGCAGTATTGCCACTTTCATCATATGAAAGGGAAATTCAGTGTCCCATTATACACAATGTGAATCTCAGATAATTGACAAAACCAGTGACCTTCCCACACTATTTGCAAATCAATCAAAAAAGCCTAAAAGCCATGATTGACCTCTCAGAGGCTTATGGCATCCCCAAAGGAAGCCAATAATCCTACCTCACGGCAAGATCAATTAGAAAAAAAGGAAAATTCCTCACAAATGTAAATATGGCCACTTGTACAGAGGAGGTGAACTTGGACATAAGCCCAGTTACCTTATTCTGAGCTCATGGCTGCCTACCATGTCTAGTACCACCTACATGAGATATCAGGTCCCAGACAGGAATTTTGGCAAATTGCCAAGTGCATGGCAACACTGAGTAAAAGATAGAGCCTATTTATCTAGAGTCATTTATAAATTTTTACATTCAAACATTGGGAATTGTACCCAAATCTAGAACTCTACCAGTTCACCCCTACTCCTCAAAAATCTCTACCATTCAATAAAGCATTAAAATGAGTCAAAGGCTTAAAAATCCTTCCTATGTATTATCTCATAACCGGTTGAGCCATTACCAAAATCAAAAAGGATGTTTTAGTTAGTGGTTAATGGTCCATAAAGTCATTTTTTTCACACCAAGACAAAACAAAAACCCTCCAAGCAATAGTATAAAAGCAAAAAGAAGCAAAAAGAAAAAAGGAAGTTAACTACAGTTATGAGATGGAATCATCATTACAAGAGTGATCTGATAATTGAAGATAATAGCTTTGTTATTTGAATAATCTTGAGACGAATTAAGCGGCATACATTCTGACAGTGGGAACGAGTCAACAGCAGGAGACAGGACTACTCTGAACCTGACACCTCAGGCATTCACTCAATATCTATTCTTCAAGGCACAGCAGGGCTGTACAAAGATAAGCAAATCATGGTTTCTACGCTAAGAATGCTTGCTTACAAGCTGGAAACTCAAAAACATGAGCAAATCGCTACAAGACTATTTGATGGCTTCGGAAATAGAAATATTACAAAAAGTATCAAGAAACCAGAATATGGGTAAACTAAGTGTAATCAAGGCAGTCAGAAAGGTTTAGCACAGAAAACAAACAGTTAAATCAAAAATGCACTGGATTTTCTCAGAGAAAAGGAATAAGGCTATTCCAAGACAGAAAGAACTACAACGACAAGAAAGTCTGAAAAAATTCAGAAGATAGAGATTGGATCTATGTGATGGAGATTGGGTATGGGGTAATAGTAGAAGATGGAGTGGAGACATAGTCAAAGACGAAGCTGTAAAGACTAGAAGTAGCAGAACTGTGGATTCCTTAGGTTACACCAGTTTCATTGCCCTATTTCCTATTAAAATCTTACCTCCATCAGAGCAAAGTCTATGTTTATCATTTACCCATAAATTCCCTAATGACAGTAGGGGCTCAAAAAAGTTGTTGAATAAATAGAAGTTTAAATGAGCCTCACTTGAAGACACAGACAGAAGATACCTGTCGCATGTGTTTAAGGGAAGAGCACACAGTAGCTTTGAAGTTCCTGAAGGTAAGCCTTCAATTACATGGGAAGCTTTCTGGTTCATCATCTCACCTGCCAAAGATGATAAGAAACGTATGTGTCCTAGAGTTTGTTCTATAGGTTGAAAAACGTACAAGTTTTATTTTCGTATATTAAGTAACAATGAGTGAGATGCCACAGGCACAGGAACGAGTTAGGAGCTCGAGGAAATGACTACAGCAAAGAAATCGTATTGACAGTTTCCTGCACTGCAGTACTGGTAGTGCTTGCCGCTTTTGCTTGATATAAAGCTCCTTCTGCATGTGGAAACTTACTCAGTCGGGATCTACAACAAAGTAAGAAAAATACTCAAAAGAGACGAGGTGATGCTAAGAAAGTGAGTTTTACTTCTTTAATATTATGTTTAGCAAAACTGACTGGGATGGGCAAGTCCCGTTAGGATGCACTAGGTTTGCTGTTTTTGTAGAGAACAGAAACACCTTTACAGACCTCAGTCGGGCTAGTGCAAATGGAATCGGCAGGAGTTAGAAAGAGGTGTCCAATTGTCTCCTAGCAACGGTTCCCGTGGTTGCAGCTATACCTCATTTTCTTATAAAGTTAAAAAGAGAGAAAAGACAAGCAGAAAAGTACAGAAAGCAAAGGATATGTGTTTTTTCAAGGAAGAAGAAAAATATGATGGTCAGAACACAAATGCTTTTGTCTTGGAAAAATTGTGAATTCTATGGTTAGGTTAAGTTCAACTAAATTTGTTTTAGTTGATACTGCAAGAACACTTATTGGAGCAATTTCTGTTGTTTTTGACACAGACATCCAAAACTTCTGCTTCTTTTAAAGATAAAAAATATATATATGCCTGATAATTTTAGGGGTATAAAATGAATTCATTTTTCTAGCCTTAAATTGAAATCAGCTGCATGGACATATCTGTTATGGTTTAGGGAAACGTGGGTAGTAGTCCTCATTAAGTACAAAAGAGAGGATAACTCTTGTAATTTTCTTTCAGTAGTAGAATTTTGCATCTACTCTTTAAATGTCTAAAAAGCAGTGAGATTCACAAAAAGGGAAGAAAAAACATTCAACGGTACCTTTCAGGACACTTTTCTGAGTCTTGTAAACATCATAAATATAATTACACTTTTACAAATTATAGAGCACTTATATTAAACAGTTCAGTAATAAAGTATACTGCCTGCCAGTAAATGAAGTGATGCATCTTTTTAATCACTTTGATTTAGTCAGAAAGGTAATAGAACAAATGTATTCCTAATCCTCCCTTTAACCACATAATTGAATACTACTTTCTTATTGATATAGGTTTCTTTCCAATCTTATATACAATTCATGCTAAGTCAAGATTCGATTATGAAAGGAAATTAAATTGTGTCATTTTTACAAAAAAAAAGTTCACATGATTATTGGCAAATGGAAAAATAGAAGAAAGATCAAGATTGGAGATAAAAAATTTATTTTCTATTTTTAAAGTTTTGTCCCCCAGGGCTACATACACCAAATGGTTATTATATTCATCCAAAGTCTAGGCTTAAATTGCCCTCTGTATTTGCCTAATGGCCTTCTTTTTAAAACCACCGCACCCGTACAGGGGAGTGGGGGTGGAGATATATAGTACCACCTACATGAGATATCAGGTCCCAGACAGGAATTTTGGCAAATTGCTAAGTGCATGTTTAGCACAGAAAACAAACATTTAAATCAAAAATGCGCTGGATTTTCTCAGAGAAAAGGAATAAGGCTATTCCAAGACAGAAAGAACTGCAAAGACAAGGAAGTCTGAAAAATTGGTCAACCTAGTTTAATCCGGAGAGGTATTTTGTCCTGTCTTTCCTCTCTGTAGTTGTGCCTTTTTTTAAAAAAAAAGTAATTTTGGAGTTATTCATTTGAACATATATAAAGAGGTTTATGCAGAAAAGTTTTTACTCGTTTAAGAGAGGGTATCTGCTTATATCTATGTCCTCTCTACAAGAACCTGAATCTCCATTATCTAACTATTTGAAGCATAACATAGTAAAGCCTAAATAAGCTCAAATGCAAAGAAAACATTCTGCTGAAATAAAAGCAAAGAGAATAACTTGGGGGTTATATATCTGACATGACAATCACAATTTCATATGTTAAATGTAACTTCAAACATGCACATTTTAAGGCCCATGACCAAAAAGTTATTAGCAGAAATTATTAAATACTGAAGGAGATGCTATCGCTGAAATATGAAGAGAATGTATTTTATGGTCTAGTTGAGTTATTATTGTGGATAAAGATAATCAACATTGAAGGGAAATAGAAAAATGCTGCTAAAGCAACATTTATGTCGATGTCAAAGCAACACGAAGTTTGAAATGTACATGAGAGTTAAGGATGGAGGTGAGTGAAAGGAAATGCTCTAAGAATGTCCTTAAACAACCTTTTAAAACTGCACTACAGAACTGCATACTCTAGCACTTGAGACTTCTCTATGCATTAGCATATTGAAGTCTCTAAAAGTTCCTACAGCAAAGAAAACTCTAAACCTTATTTAACCTAGTGTTCCTTGCAAAATTGGCCATAAAACAATTTTTTTCTGCAGGTACCTCTTTATATTTTATTTGCCTTGTTTCATCCAGGAAAATAAGGGAAAATTTGAATTAAGAAAAGTGAGGAAAGAACTTTTGGATAATAATGTCTCAAAGATGAGCTAAGAAAAGAAATATAAAAGCAGGAGGCTAAGCTGGGGAACATGATACATTAACAGAAGCCTCCAAGAGCCAATGGCTCACATATAGGAGAATTACAGAATCATAAACTCTCAAGTTGACTGGATCTTAGAGGGCATTCATCCTATGAACATCTTCACAAAGTGCTTATACAGTCCATGGTTGAACAACTGGGTTTTCTCTTGAGCGTACTTGACCTTAAAATTCAGCAAGTGTTCCCTCATAATTATATATCCCTTTGAAGCATACTTAACAGTATGTGATATTTGAAGATTATTCCCAACTATCCTTTTGAGTTTTCTTTATAATCCAAGAATAGAGATTTACTCATTGGTGATATATCCAATTAGTGACATCTCAAAAAGTGAGATATTCTGATTATCTTCTAATTAATAAATTAATTTATATACAACTATATATATAATTCTCATTTTTGATGAGTACACCATAAAGTGTTTTTAGTACGGAACTGTATTGTGCATAGTTTAATCTTTAATTGATTAATTTTGGCTTCTTGCACATAAATAGGATTATCTATTGGATTAAGTTGGATTGCATTCATTTAGAATATATACATGAACTATCATCTTAAATATACGCCTGGGAGAGTACAAGCCGCACAAAACTAAATACAAGTTATTTCACATTTTCTGCTAATTATCTCTATGATGGAGATATGAGTAAATTGAAACCCAGACTTTGATGCCATAAAGTTCACCTGACAGTTCTTTGTCTGTGTCCCTGTCCCAGTCTCATGCAAAATAGAATTAGGAACACCTTCTGTAAACGCTTTTATTCAAATAAACAGTTGTTCACACAGGAGATTATTTACAAATAAATGAATTGTAGCTTTGTTTTA
Organism: Carlito syrichta; assembly: GCF_000164805.1. Lineage (NCBI taxonomy): Eukaryota > Metazoa > Chordata > Mammalia > Primates > Tarsiidae > Carlito > Carlito syrichta. The sequence goes on along the minus strand of NW_007252175.1, from coordinate 613,108 downwards.
TTATGAGAAAGCTGGTTTTTTGTCATAAACAGGTTTGGTACTTATCAAATATCTAACGTGATAGGGAATGTCCATTCTCACAAATATCTGCTGTGTTCATGTCCCCTTATGAAAGACATATTAATATTGGCCAAAAATAAGTCATTGTTCTAAATTGCTATGGTCTAAAGGAGGGGACAGGGTATAGTGGAAGGGATATGGAAACTGTAGTTTAAAAGACCCAGCTGGAGTTCCAACTTTGTCACTTAATGACTGTATTTACTGAATATGCTTGTTTTTAAAAGCAAAGAACTACCCTCTCCACCTACACCTTATGAGAATTGTAGTTCTATTGTTTCTACAAAATGTCTCTTTAATTAAAAAAGATCAGGCTTCTAGCTGGTTCTTTCACGCAATTCTGTGAGCTTCAAATTCATAATTGCAAATGCCATAGAATTCTTTATGCCTCTTTGCAAATATTTTAAATCTCTAAGTTAAAATGCTATTAAATCAAAATGGAGCTCTGCTAAGAGATGCTCCTCGTTAACACGATGAGAATCATTATTCAAGCCTTGTGGATGTAGAGTTTTAGAACCACCATGAGAGGCAGAGAGAAGGGTACATTCTGCAATGTGCTTTTCTGTAGCCATTGACAGTAATACAGTGGGATGAAGAGAAAGAGCAGAGAAGCAGAAATTAAACAGCAGAATTTCAGTACTAGCTTTTCACTCTGTAGTTCTAGGACCCCATTCAAACCATATCTATTGTAGAACTCTGAGTTTGCTAATGGATAAAATTGAGAAGAGGTGAATTTAAAGTGATCTAAAATCTGTAACCTGAAAGGATGAACCCGGAGGATTTTTTTTTTTAACATGTGGAATAAAGTCAAAGAAAGAAATAATAACAAACTATTACAAAGAATGGGTATCTGTAAGTAAGGCAAAAGAAGAAATCGCTTGTTGAAAATACAAAGAATTTATTCAATAAAGATACAAAATCATTGCTATTTTCCTATGAAAAAGAATATACCTTCTTCATCAATTTTAGATACCCAAATAAAAGTATAGTGTTTTATGCAACTTGAGTCCTTAATTATACCAAGAGATTAGAGACTCTCAGGTATAACAAAAAGGTGTTACACTACCGAGATGGAAAACTTGGGACAGTTTGCCAACAAAAGTCACTTTCCATCATTAATTCTACTACTACACTGGTGAGTTTTTACCTGGAGACTTCATAGTCTTACTTCCCCCAGAAGCTCACCTTAAGACAAGGATTTTTGTAAACAGTTTATTTGGGAGGTGAAGAAAAGACTGGAAGGGAAGTGGAGAAATACAGTCAATAAAAGGTGCATTTATCAACAAATTGCCATTTGAGTGACAGTGATTTAATCCCATTTTGAATGAGTGTCAACTCATTACTGGAGGTGACTAGTGTACGACACACACTTAGGAATCATCTCACTTGTGGGGGCGAGGGAGTTGGAGTATTTATGTGCCAACTTCTGTTATCATAAGCAAACTGGTGGGAAGGAGGGCATCGATGCCCTGGCTCTTCTGACCTCTTTTCCATCCAAGGACAAAGTGAGTTCTAGACACTGGCAATGACCTTGAGGCAAGGCAATTCAATTTCTAGTAGTTGGAAGATGGGACATTATGCATTGCGATGGCAAGGGCAAAGACATACGTGGGACATAGTGTCTATTACAGTGACTGACCAAGGCGACATCGGACTTCATGTCTGTACAAGTTTCTGAAGTCCAAAGAAGGACTTTATCCCAATGTCTTTTACTGGAGGTCAGCCAGACTTTGCAAGGAACTTCCAGTGAGAGAGGTCAGTCACTACTTTGAGAGGCAGCCCTTTATAAGCAACTCTCTTTCTCTTTTCCCTTCCTCCAAAAAACAGTTCTTTCTAATTAGCAACTTTTATAATCTTGAACATTTCCAAGTGTAAAAGAAAATTTAAAAATACGAACAGCCGGGCTTGGTGGCTCAGCCTGTAATCCCGCACCTTTGGGAGGCTGAGGTGAGTGGATTGCCTGAGCCCGCGGGTTCGAGACCCGCCTGGGCAGCGAGACCTCATCTCTACAATAAATCAAAAAATCAACCGGGCGTGGTAGCACATGCCTGTAATTCTGCCTACTCGGAAGGCTGAGGTGGAAGGATTGCCAGAGCCCAGCAGGTCGAGGCTGCGGTGGCCGGGAGCGGCCACTGCACTCCAGTCTGGGCAACAGAGTGAGACTCCAACTCAAAAAAAAAAAAAAAATACGAGCACACACATGCACACAAATATATATGTGCATACAAACAAAGCTCCACATACAAATGTGTATGTACATGTGCATATTTCTTTCTCTTACAATATTTGGTAGACGCTCACATTCCCTATCTTCCTCCTAAATCTCTTCCCACACTCAATAGCCTTAGTTATTTGAGCTCTGAAGTACTTTATTTTTCTCACCTCATTTGTACATCGTAGCCTGGAACTATAAAGTCCTGCTGTGAGGGTGTAGTATAAGTCTGTAGCTTGTTTGCAAGAGCTCCTTGCCTTAAATTTTTCTTTTGATGGAACTGAAGTAAAACTAAAGCTTTTATTTTGATCTGCAGTAAAATATTCTGAAGCATTTCAAAAGTCAGCATTCAGGGAACATTTGGGAATTTGGAATTCCAATAGAAAAAAACAAAGGATTGGTAAGAGTGACTGCCTTCACACAAGAAATTTCCAACACTTAACAGGATCTTGGCCCTAACACTTCCAAACGTGTTGCACTGTTTTCTCCATATCACTGAGTTATCTGGAACTGGGAGAGGAATTTCCAGCTGATTTATGAGATAAAATTAAAAGAGAAATGAAAATTATTTAGAGTGTACTATTGCATATCTATAGCTAGAAGGCAGTGTTCAATGGAAGGATCTCAGCTTTGTAGTAATAGTTTGAGGTAATAAACAGAAACTTTTTATAGAAGGCCCCCTGAGTACTTTATAAATCACTGATATGCAAAAGATTAACATAAAATCTGATTGTGGATTAAAGGCAAAACTTTCATTTATTTGGAAGACTCAACTCGATCTTAATATACTAATGTTTATGACATTTATAACCTCATTAGTTTCTTTATTTCTCCATTCAATCAATTTTTGTTTAGTGTCTATTCATTCTTACAATCCCCCTTCTTCTCCCAAGCAAGTGATATCATTCTTGAAACCCACTGCACTCTGCTTTCTTCCCCTGCTCTGTATTTCAGTCATTTCTGTTTGAGTCTCTTCCCCTTATGAGATAATAAACACCCTTGTAACAGCAGCACGGACTGGTTTATCTTTGTAATCCCTGAATCTCCTAATCTTATAGATGGGAAGCTCTCCATTGACATTTGTTAAGCTAAATTGAACTGAAAGGTGAGGTGAAGGTGGAAAGTGTCCAGGATTTATCATTCTCTAACTTCAATCAATGAATAAAGATTCAGAAGCAATATTCATAAAGATTGGCTATGCCATCATTTGTCAATAAAACAATTACAGTGTTTGTCCCTGGCATTTACCCTATTAAAATATATAGGCTGATTCATTATTTGACCAACACTACAGATATTTCTAAACAGCTGTTTCTTTCTTTAAAAAAAAACAAAGAAGGAAAAAAGTAATTAAAGGAATCAGTTAGTCACTTCTCTTAAGCATTTTATTCTTGTAAGGATGAGCTCTTTTGAGAGTGTATGATCAATATCACTTGCATATCCTTCTTAATCTGTTCTACAGAAGTATAAGCAGACACTTGATCATTAGTCTTTGTCTAGTTGTTTCTTCTGTAGTTTTTTTTAAATATAAAAGATGCAGAATGCTCTGGCCCTATATTTTTCTGTCTGTATGAAAAGCCATAATTAATTTTTGCAACCAAGTACTCACTCTAGGCATTGTTTTCCCATGACAACTCAGTCAACCATACTTGAATGAAGGCAGTGCTATTTTATGTTCATCTCTTTCATCTCAGACTGTTTCTTTTCCCTATTTATAAAAGAATAACATCAAATACATAGAGACATAAGGTTTGGTCTGTATCCAAAGTCAAGTCACTCAAATTTTATTTTTTTACATAAGATAGTCTTCACTTTGGTTGAGATTATGAAAGCTACGTAAAATCACAACCATGGCATTGTCAGTTTTACACAATCATTTAAAAATAACTTAAACAACACTCTATTTACAGGACACTATTCAATGGAGTGTAAATTAAATTTTTCACAAAGAAACTTCCATCTGGTGATAGATACTTGGCAGGGGGAACAAGATCTGGCTTTAAGCCATGACCATCCCAGGTCGGAATAGTGGGTGAATTCTCTGTTGTGCAAAGGCAGCGAGACCATCACAGCAGTTGGTGCAGCATATTTGCATTCTCCCAGCCAAGATCTAGCTCAGCAAAGATGTGCTGTCTCTAGCATCACCAGTCAGGTAAATACAGCTCCCAATTCTTCTCCCTGAGGCCCTCAGCCCCCAGAATGTTGCCACCTGTCGAACCCTGCAAGGCCTTTTGTGCCAGGATTTTTGTCCCTTCCAATTGCTTGGAGTTTTATAAGTCCTTACCCTTTGAAAATGTATTGTATCAGCTTTCATTTATTATTGCTCATTGCTAGGCAGTCTAGAACTGGCAGTGATTTCTTTATGGAAACACCCAACACAGAATTTCTACTGGCTCCACATCCTTTTAACATTTACAAGTGTTTGTACCTTACAGTGAATTTTTTTTTGTAAAATTGGCACAGATTTTTGACTGCAGTCACAGAGAAATCACAAGCTGAGAGCGTTAAGAAAAGAGGCAGGGTGGGTGTGAGGGCTTAGAGACAGTGCAAAGAGGCTTAAATAGCCACACCAGAGAAAGTCATGGTGAATCAGCAAGAGATAAATAATGGATTGCTGAGTGGCAAGACGCCATGCTGGGGCCAAATAGCAAGAATCTGTAGTAGACCCAGTAATAGAGTATACAGTTTCCCGACTGGGTACCACCATCAAGTCCCCCCTGATCAAATTGTCTTTTGCACAAGCTAGGCCTGAGATTCCCAGAGAATAAAACAGCTCCAGCCTGCTAGTCCCAGGTTAAATCACTTAGGTCTAGATCACCCAGTAGGGCGACCAATAAAGCTGTTTCATAAACCCAACTTTCTTTACCATCTCATCTGTTTGTTGCTTGTCCTCCTCTTCATGGTGAGATTCTTAAGGGAAGTTCGATTTTAGGTAAATTATGGACTAGATAAACCCGGCCATATAAAACACGGAGAAGTGCAACATAAAATGTTGCAAATGCATGGTTGAACTTCCAAAAAAGTAAAGCAAATCTTTAGGGGCCAAGAATGACAGGCAGTTGTGATGAAGAAAATTGCCACATTGGGTAGTCTGATTGAGGATTTTAATGCACATCCAAGAAGTGAAACTTTGTGCTCAGTTAAGGCAAAAAATTAGACCAAGGTTTAATGTTTTTAGAAATATAAAGCAAGGCTCTCTGAGGGCAACAGCCCAACTAAAGAATAGAGCAAAAGAAAAAAAATTGTCACCCATATAGGGAGGGAGTCAGCTAAATGCTTCTGTCTTGGCCAGGGCTTGGTGTGATGAAGGAAATATTTTCTCTGAAAATTTTTCATGACAGCCTTGCTCTTTTAGACAGATTGCAATTTGACTTTATACCACACACTGTGGTCTGGGAATCTAGTAGCTGGAAATTATCATAAAGGAGGCCCCAGGCCAGTGATACCAACACTGCAGTATCTATTAGAGGGAACACAGAACATCATTGAAGGGATATTTTAAGGGATATTGGTTGAGAATTTCCCAGAATTGTTGCAGGGCAATCAAGCCTCAAAGTCAAAAAATACAGCAAATCCTAAACATTATAAGCAGGAATTAAGAAGTAAAAAGCTAAACTAATTGTAACTGACATTGCAGAACTTTAAAGAAAAAAGGTCCTAGATATACTCAAAAGGAAAAGATGAACAGAAATTTTATTTCACCAATAGCCATGTATGCAACACTGTTTTCCAACATAATTAATATGCTCTGTTTTAAAAAGGGTTTTCTTGTATTTCGTACATAAGTCACCCAATTACAAATAATTATTTTTAGAGACTATCAAAATGCTAAAAGGAACTTAATTTTTGTCTTGGATAATGAAAGTACATGAAAATCGTGAATTGCATTGTTGTCACTGAAGATACTGATGAGGTTACAAAGCTACTTATTAGTAACTGCAGTTAGATTTTTCTCTTATTGAATGAATTTTCCATTTCAGAATAAGAGTTTTAATTTCTAATGCAGGCATAAAATTGTACTTTAAAAAAATTCCTAGTGTTGCTTTTTCTTGGAATATTTGAGTTTTTAATTTTCCAAACATTTTTTTAAAATTAATCTAGCAGAGAGAAAAGCTTCTTGGTCTTTTTCTTATTTTTATCATAAAATATTGCTGTGTCCATATGCAGATGAGAATTAACAGCGTTCTCTGGTGTCAGACATGTCTGAAAACAGAGATTGATCCTTAGAAAAATGTTGCTTGATGCTCAGTCTACTCATAGATAATCATTTGTACCCTTTTAAGACACTGAACAGTCTATCTTACATTTCTATAAATTATCAATAAATTAAGTATGTCCACATTCTTTGAACCAAAATCACTTGTGTTAATGTATTATCCTGAGAAATAAATATGTTGTTGGTAGGTTCAGAGAATTGTTATTTTATTTTAAGAGATTATAATATACTAATTTTTATGAACGAGGTATAGTGAAATAAATCGGTTATGTATAGATATGATTTAAATAAAAGTGGTTTTTTAAGGCATTTTTTAAAAGCTAGAGTCTCACTTTGTTGCCCAGGCTAGAGTACAGTGGATACTTATTTGTAATGTGGCTTTAAAAATTCTTCTAGTTAGATTACACAACTTTTAAAAGGAAAAATATATCATTGTCCCATTATAATTTCACATCGAGTTATGCTAGAATGGTTAATATTTTTAAAAATAATCTTTCAATAACGTTAAATTGATTCTGTCTTATTTGTTATGTCTTCACAGATCGTAAGTGTTGGAAAGCATGTCAAAGGCTACCATTATATCATTGCAAACTTGGTAAGAACTCTATTTTCTACTTTCCATAAGAATTGCTCAAACACTCAGGATTATTTTAACTGTACCTTAAAATAATGCTTCAATAAATGGTTAGATGACGTTACTTTCTAAGTTTTTTATAACATGTGGAATGTTTTATTACAATGACCATTATATTTTTAATATATAATTTAATGTATTTTTATGCAGATCATCTTGATATTTGCCAAAGAGACCTTTAAAACTAATTATAATGGCTACTTTGCTATAATAGCACGTCAAATTAAATAATGACTTTGTCTGAATGATAAATGCTACTTTCTGTATAAAGACTGCCAATAATGGTTATTATATGAATGATCTAAACTGGTCATCTATATTCTCCAATTTTAAAAATAACAGCATATAATAATTATATAAGCAAGTTTTTTAATGGGAATAATCCAATTTTTTTCACAATTGTATCAACTTTTCACATATTATATACAGATAGCTAATGAACAGATATATGCATTTTTGTGATATCCTTGAAGGCCTGAGACAAGTCATTTTAGATTTCTTGGCAAAGCTTACTAAATATTTCTTGTCAACCTTGCAGTTTGAGGGAATTGGCTACAGAGAGTGCCTTCCTCTCTGGCTATATTAGAGTGCCATCTACCCTAAGGGTTTGATCCCCAAAGTGATTTAACCTAGAGAAATTGAGAATGTTTTCTCCTTTTTCTATTTCCATCACATTTATTTAATGAATATCTTGTGCTTGAAGCAGGAAAGGAGAAAAAGAGGCAAAAGATATTTAGATCTGCCCATTTTTTCCATGTAGCAAGCAGGCAGACCATTACACTTTAAGATAAAGCTTTTCAGTCTTTAGTGAACTGGGTCTCCCTGTGAAGCTGAGATAATAAAATACAACATATTGTGAATCCATATTATATTTTGCTTCCCGGATAAAGTATAATTTTGTGACTAAGTGGATTATCATGAAGATGCTAAGAAATTTTAACTTGTCTTTTTTGTTGCTTTCAGTAGTCCTCTAGTTTGGGCATTTTAATATTTTTTATAAAATTATAAACCTTAAAGCAAATATATTCTGGTTTTGATCACCATAAGAGAAAGACTTTATATTATGGTATGTCTGTATTTACAATGACATTGTACAATGATATTCTAATTAATTGTTTTTGTAGTAGCTGGCCTGTCCAAAGGTAGTGAGTTATCTCAATCAATTGTTCATAGTCAGTTGCAGATTGAACTCCCATAGTAAGTAGAGGGTTTTGACATCTATTCTCATAAACAACAGAATTTAAGGAGGAAAAAAATCAATATATTATAAATAGACTATCATTCCAGAAATGAACTTCTGACGTTGGCAAGGTAAATAAACCAATACAATATGGAGTGAAGGCCAGGTGTGGTGGCTCAGACCTATAATCCTAGCACTTTGAGAGACCAAGAGGATTGCTTGAAACCAAGAGCCTAGGCAACGTAATGAGACCTCATCTCTACAAAACATCCAAGGGGGGGGGGGAACCAATAGCCAAGCATGGTGGCCCATGCCTATAGTCCCAACTACTAGGGAAGCTGAGGTGGAAGGATTGCCTGAGCCCAGAAGGTTGAGGCTGTGGTGATATGTGACCATGCCACTGCAGCCTGGATGACAGAGCAAGACTCTAATTCCAAAAAAAAAAAAAAAATGAATGAATTAATATATAACACTCTAATGACCATTGTAGCCTGTCACAAACAGACCTAGTTGATGACAGCATATTTAAGTTATCTAGAATGCCAACATATAAAGTAGAAAAAACATTTTTGCTTGCAGTAGAGAAGAAAAGCATCGCTCTCACTAAAAATAAGCAAGTGCTTATCTTAGTGATTGATATCTTTGTAACGATGATTAAGCAACTGACTTGCACAAATCTACATTATAATACAGTATATTAATGTGATTTGTGTTGACTTATTTATTTATCGCTAAAGGACTGTTACTTACCACATCAAAGTGGTTTTTGCTTAATTGGGCCAAGGCATAAGATTCTCAAACGTGAAGTCAATCCTGAATCAAAACTAAAAGTTGTATTAACATTAAACTTATAGTTGAAAGACTGTTCCTAAGATAAGGAACAAGATAAGAATGTCCCTCTCCTATTGACCATTGTACTAAAGGGTCCATCATGTACAATTAGGCAAGAAAAATAAATAAAAGTATTCTAGATTAAAAAGAAGGAAGATTTTGTATATAAAATTTTCTAAGGACTTTTTTAAAAATTGTAAAACTGATGAGGTCAGCAGAATTGCAGGATGAAAGGTTAATAAACAAAAATCTCTTTTATTTCTACATACTAGCAATAAATTTTTTGAAAATTAAATTAAGAAAATAATTTTATTTATAACTTATGATTACAATTTGCAATCTGGGGGGAGCTGCTACATCTCCAACTCTTCAAGGGTGATTTAATGGTCTTAGTGAAAATCGATTGCTAAAATAGCAATTCTTATGGCTACTTGGTGTCTACAAATATTCTAGAAGATTTAAAATATTTTGTAGTCACAATGGTGAAAACCAAAGTAGAAAGTGTGAAGTCTAAGCCATTTTTTCCAAAAAGTGAAGAATAAAGTTAGACAGACATCAATCTGTGATGCATGAAATTAAATCATGAATTTACAAGCATGCATTTTTGTAGAAGTCAAGGACCTCCCTCATTTAAACAAGGTTAACTAAGGTTCTTCTCTCGGAGAAGCTGAATTTAAATATAGGTATTCCTTGGATTCTTTTAAAATGATAATCCTGTATACCAAGAAACAAAATTTTGTAATGGTCATTAAATTATTTGCCTAAAAAACAAAAAGCAGATTCCACATATTTAAATAAAATAATATTCAAAATTTCTTTACAAGTAAGGATATAAATAGATCATAAATGCTATTTACCATTATTTAAAATGTTCTTGCCATTATTGGTTAGTTGAACTTCTCTTCTTCAATTAACTACTGTTCAATCTCCTGCCACCGTTCTATCCTGATGAAATGGGACCTGACTGATGTTTTCCATGTCCCACTGATCTCTTCAACCTTTGCAGTCATTGCAGTATGTGGGCATCTCACTTCCAGCCAGGCCAAAAGAAGTAGGAAGCCTTTTGCTTATATCTCAAGCCTGACCCTGCTGAGGGTCCCAGAGGGTCGACAGGCGGGTAACACTATCTGAATAGCATGAGCTGTGCCTGACATCTAAATAATTGTCATGCCCCTCCCTGATTCTGAAATTTCTCTGTGATTATCCCTGCCACTATCAAACACTTGCATTTTAAGTATGAGTAGAACTTACAAGACATGGAAGCTTGCTGAAATCTCTTTTTCTCTTCTTCATCCTTTATGTGATTTGTATGTAAGTGAATGTATGATTTATTTAGACAAATCTATCATCTAGAGGTACTGGTGAAAGCATATGCTGTCTTGATAGATTAAGTTCTGTTCCAGAAATTTCCAAGAGACTTAGAAGCAGAAAAACCTTATATGTCTGCTGGTTCATTGTAGTTTGCTTTTTAGAGATTCAAGTAGGAGAATTACTTCCCTGCCTTGCCCACAAACTCTCTTCCCCAGTTCCTCTTTCACCTTGCTGCCAGTTATTTGTTAAAGACTGGTATGTTTATATCATTTCCCTGCTTACATTTTTTCATTGGCCCCTGGCTGCAAACACAGTAAAAGGCATTAAACCTTTCTTTCCTGATCTGTTCTTCGGTGGGTTTTACGTGTCTCACCTCCCTACAGAACTTATGTTTTTCTCAAAATGACATACTGTCCCAATTCTGATCCAACATCCCAGCTTGTGCCATCTCCTACCAGAGCAAACACCAAAACCTCAGCACTGTGCTACTTGTTTCCTTTAGGATAAAGTATTTATAGTTGAACCTGATGCATAAAGAAAGCCATTTAAGATTTTTACCTCTCCTTAACCCCAGAGTCTTTCTCTCAGCCTACCCCTGCCTGTTCCTTTTCCAAATCAAATGAATTCCGGACACCTATGGCTACATTTGTCTTCTCCACCTTAGCGTAGGCATTTGTCTCTACGAGGAGGCATTGACCCCACTCAATCCTAATTAATGGTCCCAGTCATTTTTTCTAGAAAGCTATCCTTATAGAACCACTCTGACAGTCCCTCACCTGGGCACAAACCTCCTTGTGATATAGACTAGAGAATAGAATAGAATGTGTTCATATTTTTTTCCATTTATCAAATCATTGTTTTATACCTCCTCTGCACCAGGTAAGGTCCAACCTCCTGCAGCACAGCTGCAAATAAGGCATTAGCACCAAACTCACTGAGGGCAGAAATGACGTCTTTTTTTTTTTAACCTGATAAAAGAAAAGCGTGCTTGTTCTTACTCTTTGTTGAAATTTTCTAACACCTAGCTTACATCATTATGTTTGTTTTGTTTCTATACTTGCTTTAATTCGTCCTTAAAAATAGATATGTTTATTTTATAGACTGGAAAATGAGGATCCGTGTAATTCACCCAAGATCACACAGATCCTAAGTAACAAAGTCAAGTCTGAAACTCCAGCCTGTCTGATTACAAAGAATAAATACATCCACAAATAAATAATTTACATGAGGAGTAATGCTACACAAGTGGCAGTAACAGCACCAAGTGACCATTCATTTAAGTATTTGCCATACAGCCTAAGGCTCATACCCAAGAGGGATCTAGCCTTGGACACATTGGTTGGTAGTGATATGCACTGCTCCTCCAACAGCCAGATAATTTAAATATGACCACCAATGGCAAAGGTCAACAGGAAGCTGTTGGCGTTGGTTCCACATGCAAGGCAAATTCTTCAAATCTGGCTCTAATGTAGATTTTTAATTTTGAAAAATATATTCAGTTTACATATGAGAAAACATCTAACTCTATCATAAAGAAGTATAAAATTATAAATGTCCAGGACATATAATTAAAGATGAACTGGATCTATTCCTTACCTATCTCCCATCACACCACACCCCCTCCACACACACACTCACACCATTCATGCTTCATTCAGAAGGCAAAGAAATTATGATGCAGAGAGCAAGGTGACTTGTTTACATTCAGGTGTCTGGTCAGTTTCAGAATGAGTACTTGTTATGGTTCCCAAAATTTGCATTCTAGCATGTTTTTATTCAAGGACAATGATCCCTGTTAAGATTTCACCAACTTGGTGACATTGTTTTACTTTTTTCTTTGGGCTTCCTCTGCTTTTCCATTTTTCTCCGTTGAGCATGTCTGACTCTACTATTTATCTGTGTGTGCATGAGAAATGCATACTTTAAAGGAAGGCTCACACACTGTGGGTGGGAATGTAAGTTAGTACAACCTCTATGGAAAACAGTATGGAGATTTCCCAAAGAGTTAAAAATAGAACTACCATTCTCTACCCAAAGAAAATGAAATCATTATATAAAATAGACACCTGCACTCATATGTTTATAGCAGTGCTCCTCATAATAATAAAATCATGGAATCAACTTAAGTGCCCATCAACCAATGGTTAGATAGAGAAAATGTGGCGTACACACATCATGGAATACTACCCAGCCATAAAAAAGAATAAAATGATGTATTTTGCAGCAATGTGGATAGAGCTGGAGGCCATCATCCCAAGTGAAGTAACTCAGAAACAGAAAAGCAAATACCCACTTAGAATTGAGAGCTAAACAATGATTACACATGGACATACAGAGGGAAATAATAGACACTGGGGACTCCAAAAGGAGACAGCATAAAGGGGAGTGAGAGTTGAAAAATTCCCTGTTGGGTACAATGTTCACTATTTGGGTGATGGGTGCACTAGAAGCCCAAACCTCACCATTGAGTAAAATATTCAAGCAGCAAACCTGCACGTGCAATTTTATATACACATTTTTTTAATGCAAGTGCGTACTTTAAGTCAATTTGTTAACAAATTAGTTTTTAATAGATGGTAAGGAGAGATTTTCCCCATTCTACTTGCCATTTCTTCTGCTAACTGCACCAGACTAAATCAATATGATTTAGTCAACTTATGAACCTGAAATGCAAAACAACATAAATGTTATCTTAATCAGATAAAACTTAAAGAATAAGTATTTATTAAACAATGATGTTGTGATAGATTTACCAATCTACATCGTCATCAGGGTATCTGATACCTGTAACTTTAAACACTTTATTTTCCCCCAGAGGATGTATGGACTGAAAATAGACATTAAAAGGAAAATTTAGTTGGAAGTTAATCTGCAAAGGGGTCATTAACCATTGTGAAATTCAAGCAACATTGTAGCCCATCTTCACAAATAGTAAACCTCACCCCAGATTTCCTCCTGCCCTCAGAGACATTATTTACTTAGTTACTAAACCCCTGATCTTTCTAGCTGACTGAGGAGTAACCATTTTTATTACAATTTTGCCCTAAACCCTTCAAAGTTTCCAAATATTCTTTGGATTTTATTGAAATCTAAATGGCCACCAAAGAAACTGTTCCTAAGGAAACCGCTTCACGGTCTAGATTCTATCCATTTTATGTATCAAATTATAAGAAAACATATAAAAAGAAAAATATTACCTGTACTCAAATAGACATAGCTAAAATTAACTGAGCCATCCACCATTCACTCAAGTCATAACTAAAAGAGGTTTATAATGACATGGTAGTTTTTTCCTTTTCTTTCAACATAGCAAAAAGACACAATCAGAGAAATGTGGACTGTTGTTTATTGGCTAGACTTCACATCGCATGGTTTTCCTGAAGGCTGCGGCTTTGCTTGTTTATCTCGCAGCTGTGGATATGCTATGAAGGAAGGCTTGGCGGACCTTCAATTTTAGCCATGACTGAAAGAACATAATAATGTCATCAATTAGCAACTAATGCAATAGTTGAATTACTGTGGCTTTTAGAAAACATTGGAATTATTTGCCTGCCTGTGGGTCTGCCCTATCCTCTGATAGAAGCAAACAAATGTTCAACTGACATTTTACTAGCTGGCGATTGATGGGCAGTGTTTTTTCCATTTCAGAAACATAGATTTGCTTTCTGGTGTCTAGTTTCTTTATCAATGAAATGAGAATGTTACTGATGAGCCGTCAACTTAGCTGGCACATTAATAGGCATAAATATATGTTGAGTGAGTTAATTAATAATAGAGATCATTTACTAAACTCAAGCCAGCTGTACTAGATACTGTAGCATTATCATTCTGCTTTTTGCATGTGGGAAACTTAGGGTTAGAAAGTAACAGAGGTGGGTTTCGAAGTCTAGTTTTTTGTACATGGTATCACTTTGCCTTTCCTATGGATACTATGATAATTAATAACATTTAAACCACACACCTTTGTGTGAGAGTATGCAAGAGCATAAAGTGGCAAAGACCAACTCAAGAGGCAGTGTGTATGGCTGGAATCTTGGTTGTACCTTGCATTTGCTGGATGACCTTGAATCATTTTGCTTCACTCCCCTGAGCCTCAGTTTTCTAATCTGTAGGATAAGGCTAATGATAGGATCTATGCCACATACTTGTTGTGAGGACTAAACTAGATAGTGCCTGGAACATAATAAGCTCAGAATCCATATTAGTTATTAGCTCATATACCTTGACCTCTTGACAGAAATTTTACTCAGTTGCCAGTAGACTTGTCTTGTTTTTCTTAGATAGTCAAACAGCAATGGGAGGAGAAGGAGAAAGAGAAGAAAGGAAGGAAGAGATAGAGGAAGGGAGGGAGAGGGAGAGAAGGGGGGAAGGGAGAGAGAGAGAGAGAGAGAGAGAGAGAGAGAGTTCCAAAGATGGACAAGACACTTTAGATAGACAGGCAACTCCAAGTTATCGTTGCTTCCTGCTATACATTTTACTCCCACAAAGAAAAAAAAACAAACTTTTTATCTCAGTTCCCTCAGCAAAATTAAAATATATTCACATTATCAAAAGAAATTTTATCAAATACCAAGCGAAAACAGAAAGCAATAGAGATACTAGAGACTCATGTATGTGTGTGTGTGTATAATTTACTTTTCTCTGAGCTAATGACGTTGGTTTTATTGATTCACTTCCTCAATATACTTTTTGTTCTCTTCTTGCAATTGTTTGTTTTATACTTTGTATTGAGTGTGCATTCTTTTATAAAAGCACTTTAAATGGTGGGGAGGGGAGGGGCAAATATAAAGCAAAGATGATAGGTATATAGATAGATACATGAATAGATAATAGAAAATAGTTAATAGTTAGAGCTAGATAGCATGATTGATAGATTGGTAGAAAGTAAGAATATAAATGCCTTTCCAGAAATTTTGAAACCCGGAGAGCTACCTCTAGGCCAAAAGAGACAGTGTCATTTCCTCCCAGCTTCTTCATTCCACCGGGTGGATGCTATCCTTTTGTCCCACTGACAGGAATCCCCGAATGGCCTATCTTGCTTTCTTCTCTTGTACTACCATTTCTCGGAACTCTGAGTACCTCAGTCACTAACATCATCAAAGCTTTTATCCTCTCTGGCTCAAATCACAAGCTCTGCCTTCATTTAGACTGCTTTGTAATTAAACCAAAATCCCTTAAAATGATCTCGCCCATCCCAGACTCAGAAAACCATCATATCTTGATATTATCTTCATCTAATTCACATTTGTTTATCTCTACATCAGAGGGCAGCTGTATTCGCAACAGGAGACTTTTTATTGCTATCGTATGCATCATCTTCTGTGTCCCCCTTCAAGCTTCAAAAGTGACATTCATAGTGTTCAATAAATCCTTCAGTTGAACTGAACACTTATATCTATGTCTCATGTATTCAATTTTGAATCACATAATTTAACAGCTAAATTGACATAACTAGATTTTCCAAATTTTTTAGCCATTGCTTTTATTTAAAACCCATTTTTATGCTCACATTGGTCATAATTTTTGTTGCTGTTGAAGAGTTGAGGTGTGTAATAACCAAATTTAACAATCTTTAATATTAATTTTTTAGGGATTCAAGGATATTTCTCTTGAGAGGTTTATACACGGTGGAGCCAATGTTACAGGATTCCAGTTGGTAGATTTTAATACACCTATGGTAACCAAACTAATGGATCGCTGGAAGAAACTAGACCAGAGGGAGTATCCAGGATCTGAGACTCCTCCAAAGGTATTTGTTGGTTTTACCTAATGTATTGCTGACATTTTTGAATGATAGCATAAAAAGTTCGCTATGCAGTTCTTCCATTAACATTTTGTCATAGAGTGGTATAGGAAAGAAGCATTTTGTCATTATAACTACACTGCACAAGCATTTAATAATTCCTAAATTTCTATATTTAAGAGTAAAGTTGTTAGACATTAGATGAAGCAGTTTGCTACTATCATCGCAGTATGAATTTCCTTGAAGAAATTGCATGGGTTTTTATCATTTTGTTAATTAAGTTTTTTAAATATCAGAGATCATCAGTGACTTTTCCACCCAGACAAAGCTATATTTGCAAAGTGATGTTTAATACGTAAGTAAACTAAGATATTGATAAAAATGCAAAATGTACAAGCTTCTGGAAATTTTATCTTTCAAATTAACAGTAAAAGGTCAAGTTGCTTGATTATTTTCTGACTGACATTGTAAAAATGTTATTAATATTTGCCCCCCAAAAGCTGGTACATTTCTGATTGTAAGCACAGTTGTTTTTGTTTGTTTGTTTGTTTTGCTTTGTTTTTTGCTTTTTTCTTACCCGAGTAGATAAATGAATTCCTTAAACAGCATGGAAACGGCAGTGTACGGTTTTTTAAAGTCCAGCTTAGGGACTTTGAGCTTCAGCCCAATAAGGCATCACCATCATCATCATTTCCTAATCTCTCACTGACAGTACGTTTCATGAATGTCAGTAAATGAGTGTTAATACATAATTGGGAAATTCAAGGCTAGAAAAACTCTGATCTAGGGTTGGTGTGTTTCAGCTCTTTCATTCCCTTCCATTTCACTTTATACATAGCCAGTATGAAAAGCGATCATTATAACTCCTTCGTACTGGCTATGTTAATTTCCCCTCTGTGATACTGGAATTTGGCTAACTAGTCATGCCATCTTCATTCACCTACAGAATCATGGGATTCCAAAACAGAGCATTATTAGCTGCCCCTTATGTGCTATGCACTGTAGTCCAACCCTCAGATTTTATAGATGAAATTCATGCAGGATATTACATTGATCCAAAGACAGCCAGTCAATGTATTGAATTAATATCTTGCATGAACTCATCTGTAAAATCAGAAGGTGCTTATATATATTAATATGAATATTATTCATCATATGAATAATACAACGATTCAGAATATGAATAATAATATAAGAATTCATATAATTCTCTTATCATTCACAGCTCTTGGCCTGATGCTAGGTATTTGGCAGCTATTTAATAAATATATACAATATAATCAGTTCTCATTATTTACAGTAGTTATGGTCAATAACGTCTTTTCAAATAGTGAATGTTGAGCCATTGCTCTCAGGGGAAATACAGGGTTAAGTTCTATAAGCCTCTGGATACAATATTTTTGTCAACCACTCAGTACATAACCTTGTTTTATGTGCATTTCTGTTTAAAGAAATTTTATTTAATCTATTGTTGATTCATTGAGTTCATGGCCAACAGCACTCATGCCGAATAAAGCTATGCCAATAACTCATGCCTGAATGAGGCTTATTTAACTTGTGTATTTTCTTCACAAGGCCCATCACAGCCTTCTTGCACTCAGGAACACTAGACAACACTTCAACACTATGCTTTGGGACCATTTTAAACAGTGAAATCATCAGCAAAAAGCACTAAAACTGCGGAAAACACGGCACTAAATAGGACACAAAAAGGGCACTTGTTTACAGTATGAGAGCAAACAAGAAAACAGAGTATCTCTTTGTTCAGTCACAGCTGGGACCTTGCGTATAGAGTGACTCAAATTTTTCACTGCAATAGACGTGCCCACAAATAACTACGAAAGTGCCGCGAGTATTGACTTGAGGGTCACAAATAAAACTTGCCATGTCAGAAAATTCAAAAATATAGAATCCATAAATAACGAGGATGGATGGTGCTCATTTAACTCATACCTTAATCAGTATTTCAACCAAAAATAAAAGTATGATTTCTGATCAGGGTGTCACGTACCTGCACTGAAACAAATAGACAAAAACACGAGCAAAAAATAATCTTCTGGAATAAAACTCTTCCCTTCTTCCTTGACTAGGCCAAACAAGTCTTTCTTTCTTTCTTTCTTTCTTTCTTTCTTTTTTTTTTGAGCTGGAGTATCACTCTGCCACCCAGACTGGAGTGCAGTGGCCGCTCCTGGCCACCACAGCCTCGACCCGCTGGGCTCCGGCGATCCTTCCGCCTCAACCTTCCGAGGAGCCGGAATTACAGGCGTGTGCTACCACGTCTGGCTGATTTTTTGATTTATTGTAGAGATGAGGTCTCGCTGCCCAGGTGGGTCTCGAACCCGTGGGCCAAACAATGGCATGACCCTCTGCTCCCCTTCCCACCCTCCAGCCAAACAGAACTGCCCTACATTCTTCCACTCAGCAGTCCCTGGTCATTTGTTTCTACCTCTAAAGTCCTGCACCTTCAGATCTGCTCAAATCCAACCATCTTCCAAGACCTTATCTCAAACATCACATCCTCTGTGAAATCTTTTCTTGTTTGCTTTTTCTCCCTCAGACTCTCCATCATACTTGTTTAGGTAATCCTCACCAAGGATTTAACGGGATTATTTGCATTCTTTCCGTTTCACTCCTATGAACACCTCCGGGGCAGTAACCATCAATTCCTCATCTTTGTGGTTCTTGTCATTCCTAGCCAGCATGTAATACATTTTTCAAAGAGCTCTCGGCTATGATATGAAATTTTATTCTCATAATTTTATTCTCATAATTTTATTCTCATAATGAGCATAGGATTCTCATTATGAGCATATTCTCATAATCATCATTACCTTGTTGTATCTGATTTTGCTCTGTGTTGTGCGCCATAACTGATGACGGCGCTCCACACTCCTATAAACCTACCAGTGGCAGAGCTAGAATTCATCCCAGTCCTTTCTTCTCCAAGCCCATACTCTCTCTACTGCACTGATTCTGCCCATTTCTATCCTGTTATCCACAACCCTTAGTAAACAGAACTCATTCCACCCTTCTGATCACTGGTCAGAACAGCCAATTACTCTAGCTCACTGTTTACCCAGCCCCAAAATGAAATGTTTGCTTAATAAGAGTCTTCTAGATGCCTTCTCCAAGTTGTCTGCCCATAAATAGGATTCCCTGAGCTCCAGCTCAATAAGGCACACAGAAAAGAATTACATCCCTTGAAAAAGTAAAACCGATTTTACCCCATCTCAACACTCTACGACCTGCCAGATTCCAGGCCTTTGCTGCTCCAGGCCTTTGCTGCTCCAGTGCCTTTGCTCTGCACAGCACTGTGTGATACCTGTTCTTTTTTCTAGTTCACTTATTTCACTAAAATGGGTGAACTTTTTACAACACAGTCAGTGAATTTGCTTTTCAGTGTCATCTCTTCTCAGCTTTTTTTTTTCCTTTTGAAAAAGCCACAATATTTTTCTTTTTCCCTCCTTTGCTCCTGAAATACTAGCACTGCATTTTTCTCTCAGTCTTTGTATCTATAGCAAGCTTCATGTTATTCCTTGCTTTTATTTTCTTGCCTTTTGAAAAAGATGATTCAGGCTGGGCTCGGTGGCTCAACCTGTCATCCCAACACTTTGGGAAACTGAGGTGAGTAGACTGCCTGAGCCCGGAGGTTTGAGACCAGCCCAGGCAACTTGAGGAGGTCTCGTCTCTACAGTAAATCAAAAATGAGCCAGGGGTGGTAGCGCGCACCTGTAGTTCCGGCTATTTGGAAGGCTGAGGTGGAAGGATCGTGGAGCCCAGCAAGTCGACACTGGGGTAGTCGTGAGCATGCCACAGCACTCCAGCCTGAGCAACGGAATGAGACTCCAACTCAAAAAAAAAGAAAAAGAAAAAGATGATTGGATGGATTTCTCTACTCAAAGACGCATGCATCCAGTCAGGCAGAGGAGGAAGTACAATCATTTTTGATGTAGTACTTGACCACTTGAATTTTTCTCAACTACTTCAAATTTATCGTGTCCTGTTTCTTGCAGGAAATCTCTTAATTTACATGTTCTTATAAATCCTTCTAATGCAAGCTTTTTAATCACATCCTATGCTATTGAACAGTTCTTTGCTAGAATTAATATTCCTTATTTTATCCCAAGTTTTACTTTCCATCTTCCTTGGAATGCTGGCTGCTATGTTTAGTAGTCATTTTGCCTATGTTTATTTTCTACAATTGGAATTTCAAAAGATTTTTCTTCATTTCAAAGCAGAAAGAAATCAAGGAGATCATCTGGTCCATTTCTAAAGTACACACCTACTGCTCGTACTAGCACAAAATATGTTAATCATACGGAATGACCATATGGAATTTCTGAAGGAGATAATGTAATTTTTATCATGATTGGTAGTTAATACTCTGTCATGCTTCAAGAAAATAGTACCCTATTTCCGTGTGTTTAGTAATTCTCTCATCAACGCTACCAAAAGTGATCTGTTTTTATTTTCACCTTTTAAAAAAGCAAGATTTTCATATCATTCCTCACTTACTCCCCTAATCTTAACCTTTTTCTGGGGGCTTACTCTTTTCTCAAAGAGAAGCATGGTGTGACTATCAGAAAGCAAATGTTCTACACTTCATATCTCCACTTTGATTCTAGGGTATGCTGGAAACTTAAGGAAATGGCTTAACCTTCCTGAGCAACCTCATTGGATATAACAACAATCATTCCTTAGCACAGTGACTGATATCTACACAGTTGCTGAATGAGTAGATGTTATTTCTGGCATCACATTTCGGAATAACAATAAGCCATTCCACTCATTCTTCTGGGAGACTAAACAAAGATACATGTCAATAAACATATTAAATCCTGGGGAACACTGTTAGGCATTTTGGAGAAAGAAAAGATTAAGACAGCTCAGACTTCCTGAGGCTCAACCACGGCAACACACTACAAGGCAGACTGTAACAACACAGCACTTAGCTTTTTAATACTTTAGCTATTTGTACTTGGACACAATGGGAAGGCCTCACCTAAAGGTCTTTCTGCTCCCAACTGAGGGATAACTGTGTGTTAGAATTTCTATTTTACAGAGTAGGTTATTTTCTTTTTAAGTCAGAATGATAAGATTTGTCATATAATCTTTGCATTAAAGTGAAGATAGAAACTAGAAATAGAATGGTACTTTGTGTCATAAATCCACAGAGACCACAAGACATCCCTGATGCTTGATAAGACTTTAACATTTATTATTATAATTGCTTTCATTTGGTTAGTATACTTCTGCTCTGACTTATGATGGAGTTCTTGTGATGGCTGAAACTTTTCGAAATCTTAGAAGGCAGAAAATTGATATCTCAAGGAGAGGAAATGCTGGCGATTGTCTAGCCAATCCTGCCGCTCCGTGGGGCCAGGGAATTGACATGGAAAGGACGCTCAAGCAGGTAACTCACAATTTGACTGAAGTTCAATTATTTTGTGGTCTTGCGTAAGTAGAATGTTTAGAAAAATAGACTAATTTATTTGGGCATAGATACATATTATAATTGCCATTTTAATGTACCAAGCCAGCATCATCTTTGACACATTTCCGGTACAATACAGGGTAGAATTTTGCTGTTTATATGTTATGCTTAGTCAGGAAGCTAAGTTTTGCTGCAGTAATAAACAACCAAAATCCCGGTGGCTTAAAACCACAAAGAAGCTGTGCTCACTCAAAATTCACCCACTACATTAGCAGGTGCATTTTTGAGACATTTATGGGTAGGATGCAGGGTGGACTCTTGCTGTTTACATTTTATGTGTAGTCAGGATAAGCCAAATTATGCTGCAGTAATAAAAAAAACAAAATTCCAGTGGCTTATAACAAAGAATCTGTGCTCACTCAGACTCTACTCACTAGATTAGCAAGTCCATTTTTGAGACATTTCTAGGTAGAATACAGGGTAGACTCTTGCTGATTATATTTTATGCATAGTCAGGATAAGCCAAGTTTTGCTGCAGTAGTAAACCACCAAAATCCTGGTAGCTTAAAACTTTGAAGAAGCTGTGCTCACACAAACTCTACCCACTAGATTAGCAGGTGCACTCAGCTCCTTGGAATCATTTGAGGACCCAGGCTGGAAGAACAGCTACCAGCTTGAGTGTGACAAAGGAAAACAGATTGTTGTGGGGAGGTTTTGAATCATCAATTAAATATGTGGCTCAACAATGGCACTTGTCACATCTAATTACAACTGATATATCAGCAAAAGTATCACAGGCTTAGTTAGCCACAAGTGGTTAAGGGAGTCCAAGCCTACCTTGAACCCAAGGAAGAACTAGAAGTACTTGGCAAACACAACTAAAGACTACCTCAGTAAATTGTTAAATTGCCATGTAAACTTGGATCAAATAATCGGTTTATTTTAGTCTTTTATAGTTACACTAGCACTACTTTTCAAATAATTAAGATTATATGTATTTAATGTTACACTTTGAATGTTTTGAAATGTCGTGGGTCCAAAGTATAAGTAATTAAAAGCAAATTGTGTAATCCCACACCTTTGGGAGGCTGAGGTGAGTGGATTGCCTGAGCCCGCGGGTTCGAGACCCGCCTGGGCAGCAAGACCTCATCTCTACAATAAATCAAAAAATCAGCCAGGCGTGGTAGCGCATGCCTGTAATTCCGGCTACTCGGAAGGCTGAGGCGGAAGGATCGCCAGAGCCCAGCAGGCGAGGCTGCGGTGGCCGGAAGCGGCCACTGCACTCCAGTCTGGGTGACAGAGTGAGACTCCAACTCAAAAAAAAAAAAGCAAATTGGTGATAAAATATACCTGAATTTTTTCAAAAATATGTTTGTATGTTTTCACTTCTTATAGCTAAATCTTCATATTAGCTAGGTAAAAATATGATCTATCATGGGTATCAGGGCTACTTAATTCATTATGTGGATATATAGATAAAGCTGAAAAGTAACCAAACCATTCCCATAAAAATATTTTATAATTGAGAACGAATTCTGTTATAGTGAAAACTTTATAATATTAAAATGAATAAAGCCCCTTCATCTTCCAGGTATGTAGCAGAATTGCTTACACATCCTTTTGATATTCCTCTTTCAGATTCTATCCCAATAGTTCAAATGCTCGATGGCATTTCAGTAAGTTGTTGATAGTTCTACCTCCTTGTGTAGTCGTAAACCTATCAGATGAAGTTGAGATGTCTGTAAGTGAAATGATAAATGAATACATGTGTGGGTTTCCCTTTTCACTCAGGTTCGAATTCAAGGGTTGACAGGGAACGTTCAATTTGACCACTATGGACGCAGAGTCAATTACACAATGGATGTGTTTGAACTAAAGAGCACAGGACCTAGAAAGGTGAGACAAATCACACTGGGGGCAAAAAAAAAGGAAAAGCTTCTGTTTTCTTACTTTGCATTTGATACTCATAAAGGCATATAGGAGAAAGATAGCTGGATGGTCTACATTTTAAAAAAATATGTGAGTACTTACAAATCTGTATGTAGTACTTTCTTGATAGCCTATGCTGAAATAAATTCTTGTCATATGATTGATATTCAATGGTGTACCCAAGCTGAAGCAAACTAATGTATATACTGTTTATATCTTTTATCCAAAATTGAAACACTACTTGGAAGGGGAGGCTTAGCATGAAGAATCCCACAAAACAGCATTGACTCTGCAGGACAGAACACAATGGAGTCAAGAGACATATGCACCTCATGTAGTCATTTATGAAATCATTAGAGAGAGTACAAAGCAAACTACTTCGAGTGGATGGGTATATTTAGAAAAGGCTGGATATTCTTGAAGTAAGCAAGTAGACAGATTCAAATGAGAAAAAGAGAAAGGAGAGAGAAGAGTATTAAGACTATTGTTAGGCTTCAGAGGGAGAGAAACACCTAAGTTGTTCAAATGCCAGATTCTTGGATTTGAGAAGGTAACTTCACTGGGCTTAAGAAGTGACTAAGTGAGCCGGGCT
This sequence comes from Carlito syrichta, assembly GCF_000164805.1. Classification (NCBI taxonomy): domain Eukaryota; kingdom Metazoa; phylum Chordata; class Mammalia; order Primates; family Tarsiidae; genus Carlito; species Carlito syrichta. The sequence goes on along the minus strand of NW_007252175.1, from coordinate 588,969 downwards.
CGGTGACTCAGCCTGTAATCCCGCACCTTTGGGAGGCTGAGGTGAGTGGATTGCCTGAGCCGGCGGGTTTGAGACCCGCCTGGGCAGGCGAGACCTCATCTCTACAATAAAAAATCAAAAAAT